>NW_010422897.1:0-5396 GCF_000710305.1 Buceros rhinoceros silvestris
GCCAGCAGGGACCGCAGCCCGCAGCGACACCGCGGCAGGGCGGGGAGGGGGTGCGGTGCCCAAGCGACTAGAGCGGGGAGAAAAGGCAAGGCCGGGCAGCGTGAGCTGTAGCGCGACAGGTGACAAATGTCGGGCAAAACTGTGAAAAATAAAGATGATTTTATACATCCTGTTCGTTAAGATCGTAAGATAAAATGCAACGGGTGGAACATTGGTTGGAAGCCTCTTTTTTGTTTCAGCCTTAAAAAAACACCGTTTGAGATCTGGTAGAATGAAGGGGGGCGGGTAGGGGTGAGGAAGGAAGACTTTTATCAGGTGTTTTCACACCACAGAATAAACCAACCAGATGTAGAGACTTCTGATGGAAATGAACCTGCTATTCCCACAGGCACTCGCTGAGGGTCGTTAGGCGATTTTTTGTAACATTATGTGCTTTTGTGTGTTACATACAGCTGCGACATCTTCAGTGAGTTCCTTCTGCGCTCCTGGCAACAGGAAGAAAATCAATGGTGTGGATGGGTGTCCTCCAGAAAGGATGTCACAGAGTCGCTGGAGGCGTGAGTTTCACTCAGACTTCAGAAAGGATTTTTTCTGTCGGTTTTTTTTCCTCATGTGAGATTACAGCATTAACGGAGGTAATTTTGTAACTTTCGCTGTGCTTACTTCATTGACCGTGTAACTGAGAGCCAAGGTTCAGAGAAGGGTCTTAAAAGCAGGCCTGTCCGTCCCGCAGCGGCCATCGGACAGTGCTGCTGCCGGCACTTGCGCAGTGGGAAGGGGACCAGGCATGGCTCAGGGGTCCGGTAACTCCACCAGCCAGGACCCTGCAGCTGCGGTTCAGGGAAGGCTGCACAGTCCCACAACATGGACCGGTTCACTCTGCCCGCAACTGCACCTACTTCCTGCTTCAGGGCAGTACTATTTACGGAGTGGATTACATACTCTTAGTGAACAGGTTTGCTAAGCAAGGATATGCCAGCTGTACCCAGCAGGCTGCTGTTTATCTGTGACTAAACCTCCTCACAGATGTCCCCAAGTTAGCTCTGCAGCCACAAGCTGATGCACAGAACTTGGCAGCTTTCACCGAGCTCTGGGCTGCCACGGCTACCCTGCTAGCAGTGCACAAGACCAAGTACCGAAAGGATACTACAGCACCCAACAAGCAAATGCCTTTTCAGCTCCATGAGGATAATTACGGACTGAGCTAAAACAATACGCTGCTGTGAGTGCAGAATTTTACTACAATATGAGCGTGCTTTTAAGTGGAAAATTCAGAAAAGACTCCCTAGCCCCCTATTTCTGAATATATCAAAAATTATTAAAAGAATCCCAGTGTGCAAAACTAAAAACAAAGGAAGGCTCCAGGCAGGTCAGGGACAGTGGAATACGCTTTTTCACAGGGAGTTGAACCACTGAAGCCAAACTCAGCTGTGTGCTTTTGTTCACAGCATTCTGACAGAAGAGCTTCAGCAGACTTGAGGGAAAGCATTGGCTGCACAGACTTATGTCAGGGTTTTCTCTGCTGAAAAACAGATCTCCTAGAACCATGAAAGGTAAAATATGTGGAAGACAATAAATGTAAGGGCTAGGTCAGCATGTACTGCAGCTGACATAATCTGAAGGACTGTAACACAGCCCAATATAATGACACATTTATCTGAAAGAAAAAGTTTGTGTATTTTACATGTTGTACTTGCTGTAAATTTATTACTTTTTTTACAGTTGAAAATATAAATACAAGAACATTAAATAAATTTACAATAAACAGTGCAAAGACAATTCGCCAAACAGTTAAAGCATTCACAGAAACGCATTCCAGCTACGAGCATTCCAGTACAGTTTTTTATTAACATGCAGTTGAAACCTTGTGGATAAACACAACAAATACTTTAACCTCTCGCTATAAAAGCTTGTTCAGAGTAGTCTTTGACATAGGTGACCAAAAGAACTCAGACTTTGCATACAGAACCGCAAGAGGCTTTGAGTACTGAAGAGGTTCTGTTGCTGAAGGACAACAGAGCCCCAGGCATTTAACTGGCATTTTGTTGAGAGGAGCGTTTCCAAGGCTCCCTACCCAGCTCTCTGGGAAAACAAAGCTCTTGCTCCCCACTCCAGCATGCATCTGCCTCAAAAAATCCTCCTCTACAGGGTCCAGCACTCCACAATGTGGTGCCAGTTTATTCTAGCTCTTGCTCCAGCAGCATCCTTTGCCCATGAACACGAAGAAAAACAGTAATGGTCACAGCTGCACACTTGTGAGAGGAAGAGGAGGCACAGCCCAGCCAGGGCTCTGGCTAATTTCTGTTCAGGAAGAATCTCCATAAGGTTGTAGGGGCTTTCAGCTGCTGTGCATGAGGAGTCAGAATCCAGCTTTTCCAGGCAAATATCACAAAGAGAATGAAATTGTCCTTCAGCAATTACTGAGCTAGGGCCTCAGGGTTTGGTTTGCCAAACAGGAACCAAAGTCCAAGCAGAAATAGTCATTAGAATAGGTCAAGAGCTGCCCCTTAAAAACCAGCCGCACAAGGAAACGATTTCTTGGCTATTAAATATAGCAGCTAGCATTTATTCACTGTTTTTTTTTTCTTCAAAAAAAATAACACTTCTCTACTTCTCTTTATCACTGTAAATGAGAAATGGCAGTGTGTTTCATCTCTGGAACCACCAGTCAAGATAAAATATTGACCTGGTTGAAATCAATGGCAAAACCTCCTATTGACTTACTCAAGCCACTAACATAACTTAGCTGTATCTAATAACCTACTGACTACTTTATTTACCACTCCCTCATTCATGGCACTCTACTTTCATGATACCCAGTGGTGTACAGAGAGGTCAAGACCAACAGCGTTCTGTATTTACAGTTCTGTATCTGGTGAATATATTTAAACCACTGTAAGGGACTTCACCTACTAAACAAATTAACTTGACTTACCGAACAAATTAACTCCTGTACCATTCTATGTTAATCTCAATTAAAGACGAATGCAAACTTACAATAAAAGTTAAAACAAAATACCCATTATTCTTCTATACATAGGAATATTTAAATTTATATTACAAGAAATAAATATAAAAGTATCATTAAGATGCCTAATGGCTGATATTTTTCTGTTTATGTACATCACTACAGAGTTTGCTACTACAACGTACAAAAGGTTGAAGACGGTGTAGCTAACATCTTTAATGGTAACATCGTTTGTACGCACAAGTTGTAACTCCCTACATTTATACAATACTACCATGCATTATATCCAGATAAGCTTACTGGTAATGAAAAAAGTCTAAACACAACTTTCCTTTAAATGTAAAAACCATCAAAACCTCTAATGAAGAATCAAAATGGAAATGTGCCAGCTGTAATTTGACATCCAAGATACCTTGTCAAAATCTTCCCTTTTTTTTTCTAAATTGTCCTTGTCAGTCCATTGCATGGCTGCCTTGAAGTTCCAGTACCATTTGTTAAATAAAATCAGTTCTCGATCTGCTCACATTATGTAAAACTGTTAAAGTAAGTATCTACTTCACCCTGTAAAACAACGTGCTGTTTGTTTAAAAGGAAATCACATTTTCTCAAAGAAAGTTAGGCTTCCCCTTTTTGAAGTCCTTCTGAGTGAGACATGGCTTTTTTGGCTGCCTATATTATCCTTTTCTTCAAATACAAGTTGTTTGCCTGAAAAGTCATGAAGACGCACATCACCATTCTGTACACTGAAAGAAACACCATTCTTCTCACTGGAAAGATGGCCTGTCAAAACAAAACAGAAAAAAAGGAATTGCCTCAAAGAGCTTTGGTGGGACGACCAACTACCCGAGCGTAAGTTTAGCCTTTTCCTGTGGAAGCCCTAAAGACCCAGAAGAATTATTTAGTTAAATTACGCAGACAAACTATCATATAACCTTTTTGATATGAATGATGTGGTCAGGGTTTACAGCATCCAGAACATATAATAAAACTCAAGAGTAGATGAGGTGGGTTATCAGAGACACCTATGCTAGTAGTGTATAGGAACAAAGTTCTGTCAAAGCTCCTTCAGCTGCTTTGTCTGAGAAGCTGCTGGCACGGAACATACAGACTCTCGCACTGGAAAGACCGAACTATGTAAATAAACTAGGACAGAACTGAAGCGTGTCCCACAGAATTGGCATCGCTCGATGGTTTAGACCATCAGTTTTGCATCTTATTCTAAAATACTACCCAAATAAACAAAAACTTGTTCCAGAAAGCCACGACAGGACTGTTAACTCAGTTGCTACAACAAACAAGTTCAATGAAACATTTTGCTCTCTTTCTTTTTGATGAGAAAAGTAGCCAAAATGCCTTTGCAGCTGTGTATAAGCACATCAAACGTTGCAGAGGGAGGTTAGTTACTCTTTCATCACAGTAAGTAACACAGCTGGGAAAAAACCTCTACAGGGCATGCAGACTTCAGTGCCTTAAAATTTCTGTCTTTGAAAGGTATGACTTCTACCTAAAAATATTGCCTTGCTTTGTATTTGATGACAGTGAGAGTTCCTGGATTCTGGTTCTCGACTGACCTGTTAGATACACAGTATGTTAATTACTGCATTGTGTGATATCCAAACAGAGGTTTTACAAAGGAATGACCGAAAAAAGGAACCAATTTTACAAGCTCAATTCGGAAATCTCTTCAGGGCACGATGGGGTGCCATTTCCTCGTGTGGTGTGATTGCATTTGCAGGTGCAGCTAGTACATCCAAATGGACAGGAACCTATCAAGGGGCCAGCACATACAGCTTTTACTGGGTACGGCTGAGAGATCATGCACTAAGACTACCCCGTTGTTGATCTGCTGTCTTCTGACAGCTCACGTGCCACAAAATGAGCCTCTGCGAGCATGTTGTACAACTTCATACTAAGCAATCTAGCTGACGGCATGACGACTTCTTAGCCTCTGCTCTTGATCAGTTGGGAAAAATACCTCAGGCACACAGGAGTAGCGTCCTGTAAGTTTTGTTAACTTAGGCTTTTACACATTACAGATTTATAAATTATTTTTCTCTTTGAAAAATTGACTGTCTTTACTGAGAGCTCAAATCAGTAGTATGACGTGTCCACCAAAAGTACGAAAAACTAGATTCAGTCCACTGAAAAAAGAGCATTTTTCAATAAGTACATTCAGTGGAGATTCACCTCTGGTTCTCTCAATAGACAACTAGAAGTGAAATTGGGAGTGCCACACAACACCTGCACTTCAACTACTCGGGCAGAGAGCACAGGGCAACAGTCAGAGGACAGAACTGTAGAACTGTGTTAGAGCAGGAAAGATAGAAACTTTCAGTTCTGAAGAATTGTTTCCTACAGCAAAGATGTATTTCTAGTAGGCAAAAACATCCTTCAAATACACACAGAGGAAATTAAGAGCTGTAGGGAA
>NW_010422897.1:5463-22669 GCF_000710305.1 Buceros rhinoceros silvestris
AATTAATAGCTTTAGGGAAATTCAGTTTCAGTACCTACTCTGTGGCCCATAAGTGCGGCAGCCCTCTCAGTAGTGTTCACTTCACTGAGGGGATTTAAGTTACAGTCTCCATTTTCTCTTCTACCCCTCTCATAAGCAGCTCCCCTATGAGCATTCTATTAATAGTCTTCCTCATATAAGCTCCTGCATGATTTTTTTCATACTTTCAAGCTATATTTCTATCCTTATATGTCTTTCTCCTTCAGGCATTGTTTGTTTTAATAAGGTTTAAAATACGAATTGTTTCAAAACACGCTTGAGGTTTATTGTCATATATTCAGGTGACAGGAAAAGTGTTAACTGCAGCTTCTGGTAAGGAATTGCTCTGATAATGAATATTACCTACTATTTGATATAGAACTCAAGAGTTCTAACTGAGAAGGAGAAATGGGTATTTTAGAACTTTGTCTATACTTCCCCTAAAACAGAGGTGTGGTATTATTTGTGAGGACATCCTAAAATATTCTGACCCTGTATTTTGACTAATGTTTTGTCAGCATTTCACGTTAGCATGAAAGAGCACAGTATTTTTGTTTTCGGACAAGTAAAAAAATAGCTTGAGAAATACTATTTTTCATCATACGTACCATTTCCATTTGCGTGCACTGAATAATCATTATTCATTAGCAGTGTTGTAGAGTTAGTGGAGTTACTGTTTGATTGTAAAGAATTGGAAGAACTGGATACTCCTTGATTTACAGTCTGCTTCTTTAAACCATTAGTAGCAGTTCTACTCCAGTCTAAAATAGAGAGATGTTATAGAAAATAGCACAACTCATACAAGCAATATATAAAAATATAGTTAATAACACAACTTAAAACATCTACTCTCCTCACGGTATTCTAGACAGAATTATCTTCTCCTAACAATTTCATGAATCTTGATGTTTACAATTATTTAGATCTAGTTTCTTTTTCTCTCGACCTTTTTTAATGAAAGCAGCAGTCACTTTTAAGACTCCAGACCACACCAGAAGAATAACTAAAGTACATTTAGTTGATCCTCCAAGTTAAAGTGTATAAAAATATACATAGTTTTATGAGAAATCAACTACTGAATAACTAAGATAAATTTATTAATAGCTTTTTTGGTTTAAATTATGCTTTCCCTTGTTTTTGTGGAAGTCATACAGTTGACTCAGAAGCTGGAACAAATCTTACGGTTACTAACTGAACAAAAGTCTTCTGCAAAGTCATGCCTTTATACTGCAGTGGAAGAGATCAACTGCAGTTAACAGCTTAATGCGACAGCACTTAAGCATGTAAGAACTGCATTAACCACCACCTTTAAAGAGGATAATTTTGGAGGTTTATTCTACCTTGGATAACAAATTAAACTGCAACTGCAGCAAAATGATTTATTGAATTTTTTTAAAGTATGATGAACTACTAGGAACTTTGCAGTAAGTATAAAAGTACTCAGAAGTAAAAAAAAAAAAAAAAAAAAAAAAAAAAAAAAAAAAAAAAAAAAAAAAAAGAAATATTCATATTTACCAGAGTTTTCAGCCAGCCTGAATTTCCCACAACAAAGATATCTTCTCCACTGTTTACGGACATTCTCTTTTGTTACACAATAGAAGATGAAAATGAAGAATCCTGCAAAGCAATAATGTTAGAAAACTGACTTTTACTACTTCTTAATGAACAGCATTTTGTTTTTCTTTTATTTCTTTTAAATTTCTAATCAAAAGTAAATGACAATTTTGGTGAAAAAGTTTACAACTCTGAACACTTACTAATCTACGTAACCCCCTTACACAGATTAGAGGAATCATACACACAAATGCAAGAACAACATATATAACCACATCCACAAAGTGCATAAAATTTTTTTCTGTCAAGTGAGAAGGGAAAAATTCTGTGTATCCTGAAATTCATTTAACTCTTCTGGAAAAGAACTCATAGCAACATCAAAGAGAGGATGTGATACGACACTGTCAGGCTATGCAGCTCTTAGCACATGGTATGACACTGTCCCAGCTTTTATTAGCAGCTAACCTGTTATCACCAACTGTAACAGAACCAGTAATGCGACAGAATTTTGAGAATTCATGCAAAGGAAGTAACTCGTATCTAAAATAATAGTAAATGATACTCTCTTTATCACAGATTTGAAGCCAAATAACAAGGGATGGGGCTCATTTCTGTCTCTTGCGAGTGCCACATTAGACTCATTGTCTGCTTCTCATTCACTTCTAACTGACGCAGAGCGTGACCTAACTTTCCCTGCTAAAAAGTCCATCATCATCGCCCCCCCTTTAAGGAAAAGTGGCGCTCAGTATTTGCACAATTCTCCAGCTGAGAGGGAACAGATGTGTTAGGTTTACAATTAATAGAAAATAACGTGAAAGAAAACTAAAGGATCAGACTGGTGCAGACGTGCACGTATGGTATGTTTACACCGCTTTTAAGGCCAGTTAAGCATGTAAAATTCCACCAGAAGAAACTACTTAAATCTCTCTTTGCTTAATTATCTCAGCTTTGGCTTTAAGGATGAGTTTTTGAATGTGACTAAGTGTTGCTTTTCACACAGGGTTCTATACCATTTTCAAATACATTTTGAAACACTGGCACAAGATTAATTAAAATCAATACAATTTATGCACCTTCATCACTTCTAGGTGCCCAGCACTTAACTCAAAACCAAGTAAAAAGGGGAATTTTGCTTCACAATCCTATGCAAGACAAGGGAAGATGTGGGTTCAACCCCTCAAGTTATCTAAGAGTAAGGTACTCAAAAATCAACACAGCAAATAGAGGAAGGGTATATATACAAAACGGCAGTTTTCAGTGCTTTAACGTCTCCGGGAAATCAGCCAGCCAGTCATCTAAAGCGCCACTCAGGCAGGAGTTTGGATCCAAACTTCGGTAGGCCAATTCAGATATAGTCACATAACTGTAGGCACCTACAGTACCTCCTATTTATATGGAAGCTTTTGCAGTCTCTGAAACTTTGCTTTTGGATATATCCAGCATCCTGGCCTCTGCAAACCTGCATGCCTTCATACCTCCTTCTGATACGTTCTCAAGTACTAAAGAACACTAACTTTCAGATGTTGCAGCCTTGCCTGTCTCAATGGCCCTTTGCTGAATGTCTCATCTCACTCCTAAGCCTTAGGGGTAAGTGGAAGACAGACAGAGTTTTCACTACATTAACTGCATTATTATGAGAACACAAAGTATCCGAGAATTTAAAACTGGTTTGTCAACTAAAGAGGTAGTCACTCCCAGTGGTGTCTACTTTGCATGCATTTAAAAAATGATAAAATTTATAGATATAAATATACTACACCTATAACAAGTTCCCAGCTTTTCTGTACCTTGCTGTAACACAACCGTAACTTAAGATTACAGTAAAGCAGTATCATCTTTAATTTAATTAACATGTTAAAATACATATCAAAATGACATCTTTATTGCTGAATCAAGAAAATGCCATTTCCAAATGTTTTGTTCGTTATATCATAAACGATGAGCTATAACATGAAGGATAAACTTACCTTGCAAAGTGTTGAAAACGGTGAAGAGGTAAGTAAATACCTCATTTACTGTGAAGAAAGCAAATCCCCAAGTAATTCCCAACAAGAACGTAAGGCCAGCAACACTCCTAAGGTCTTGAATACTGGTTTTTCTTTGAGCACCGAGTTGTTTTTTCTTTTTGATACGACAGAGCTGGACCAGCACAACAATGAACATGCTGATATTGATCAGGAATATCAGGCAAAAATATCCCACAGCAGTAATATAGAAGACAATTCTGTTTTTAATCCAGCAGCTAGAACACAAAAACAGTCTGTCAGTGATTATCAGAAACAGAAATTAAGCAAAACAAACGTGAGATAAAGATGTAGTTTGTTGCACATGCAAATCATTTTTGCCTCTTTAGTAAAAAGTACTTTTTTGGCCAAAGGATGAGAGCTTTCATATAGGCAATAACCACAAAACAGGACACACGCCAGAGCTATACCATTTCAAAGCTCTCCCATTGCCTCCTTCCCTTGCCCACTTCTACTTTGAAGAAAAGCAGTTTTGTAGGACCTCCATCCCACTCTCCCCCCTAAAAGCACCACCCTTTAACTCACAATTCATCAGGTGTGGTTATTGAAACCTTTCCAGTGGCTATAAGTCCGTAATTATCTGGTGATACTGCCAACACAATGGACACAACGACAGCTGGTAACCCTAAAAGATTATGAGCAAATACGTACGTGAAAATGATGACAAAGATGGTATTATGAGGATTTGAAGTTATATTTTTCTGTGAAATCTGCAGCTTGTTTCTGAAATTTGTTTGTTGAATTCTGTTGACTACTAGCTGTCTGAAAGAACCTAAAAACTGGAGCATTCAAACTGCTCAGGAGTGTAACTTGCAAAGAAACAAGAGTTAATTCTCTACAGCTAGCTCCAAACCTTTCTGTACAAAGCAATGAATACCATCACTCAAACTGATTTAAAACATCAAATACAGGAAATCTGATTTTCTTTCTTACATCTGTTTTAAGAAAACAATTCTATTGATTTTAATGCCTTCACTCATGATTACTTAAGTGGCCACAGAGGATTATCAGGTCCAGAATCTCTTCATCCAGTTAGATCTGGTTTGCTGCTTTTTGTTATCAGTAGCAGAAATGGAATACATACACTTACTGGCATTTATTTTCAAAACACAACTGACACCATCCTCTGGCAAATGGAAACATTCAAAATTGGTTCTATTGTACTTACACAAGAAAAACTCATTATCAGTTTGCATTGCAGAATCCTCAGTTCTGTGGTTAGAGGGGGATTTCCCTACCTCCAAAAGGCGGAATATATAGGATCGGGTTTACTGATAATTAATATCTGGTCACTGCAAGGTCATAACATTTAATGGCTGCTCAATTTTCATTTCTGAACTGTATCGCATTCACTGAAATATTTGATAAGAGGATGTATCTATTTAGCATTCAAAAGGAAAAAAAAATCCACAATTAAAAATACATACCCCAACCAACAATGCAAAATTTAAGAATGTATTTCCGTACATAGGTATTAAAGACTTTCACGAGAGCCAGATACATGTGGAAAGCTTCTAGGCCCATCCAGGTGAAGGAAGCCAAGAGGAAATAGTGAAGAAATACGGCAACTGCAATGCATAGGCCTTGTTTATCATACAGCGCAATCCACGAGTCAAGGAGGAAAACTAAGTTGAGTAGAAGTAATGCAGCACACAGCTGAATAAGGATTTTGGAGGGGTAGTCTCTACGGATTTTCCTAAAAAGAAAAAAAAAAAGAAAAGAAATTAGTCTAGTCCATGGATCCCTGGCTTACTTCCTCTCTTGTAGTCCTTAGTGCACAAATGCCAAGAAAAAAAATTATTTATATATTTTTACTCATATATAATACTTTGTATATTGCATTTACACCTGAGGAGAGTCATTTACAAAAGATTTCCAAATTAACAGTCCATATGAACAAAGTTTGTTACAACAAGGCTACATAAACGTAACCAATAACTTGGTTTAGTACCATGGCTGCTTTTTTTACATTGCATGTTGAACTACTCCTTGTTACAGTACTTTCAAAAATCAAAATGTGACCATTCTTTATTACTAAACTAGATTAGGCTTTAGGCTGGGCTTCTGAAGCCTTGGCAGAGACAAGTAAATCCTTGTTGACAGGATAATGAGAGAACAAATACGTGCTGAATAACTTAAAGGAGGGTTTCCATAACATAGCATGGAGGATTCATTAGTTAGGGCTCAAACTAAGAAAACCTTGCAACAAACAACAAAGAATACAAATGTGTTTTAAAATGCTATCGTGCTGCACTGCTCTATGTATGTCTTCTGAAACACATTCCTTCAAGAAAGTGCTACTTCTTCATTTCTTACTGCATAGAACCTCATGATTAACTCACTTGTCCACAAGACTGACATTCCTGAACACTGAATCAACATTTCACTGGACAAATTTACTGCACTATTAACAGAGACAGAATCCATGAAGACTACAATCAATCGTAACTGACGAACAATGGCATCCGAGTGGAACAGGTACTTACTCAAAGGCTATGTAGGTCACAAGGGTAACAGAAAGAAAAATTGCAGAGAGGCCACAGCCTATATAGGATATAAAAGTCAGTACCAATTCTTGTGTGGGATTCAACGGAGTATTTCCATACAAGTTCTAAAACAGAAACAGAATTTCAGAGAACATGTTTATTAAATGGAAAAAGATAAAAAAACCTTCAAAATGCACCTTTCCCTCTGCAATTAAAAAAAAAAAAAAAACCCCAAACAGTTCTTTTCATCATGAGCCTTACAAAAGGTCAACTGAAAAACAGAAAAAGCAATCTAGTCCTGTGAGGAGCAGGAAGTTGGACTCAATCCTTATGAGTCCCCTTCAACTTAAGATATTCTATGACTCTAATTGTGAAATCCTATTTGATTAAAAACTGTTTTAAATTTGATTTATCTTAATTTTTATTTCCTACAATGTAAACGTAAAACGTAGATGTAAAAGCTGTAGTTTAATATGTACTTAAGGAATTTTTTATTCCAATGGAATTCATGGGCCCGCATTCACAACGAGCAGTTTAAACGCGTGACTAATTGTACGGCTATACGTACTAACACTGAAGTGAACAGAACCTGAGTAGTATGTTGTAGGTGGTATGTGCTTACTGAATACCCATTTGCTTAAGATAACACATGCTTAAATGTGTTCTCGAATCAGGGTAAGATAGCATGATTTTTTAAGTAATTACCATTAAAACTGCAAAGCTTGTGAGGTGGTTGCATGAACAGACTGTTTCATCTACTGTACTTTCTTTAACTATGCAACCTTCATATGACCAGCCTCCATGTCCACCTGTTAAAGAAAACAGCTTTGTCACTCATAAAAGCCTTTATTTATATTAACATGAGTTAACATATCTAGTACATAACGCTATCTTAGGTGATATCAAGTACTTACCATTTTTACTGAAGTCCCAAAAAACACATCTGACTGTTGAATTATCCTGTTTGGGAGGCACAAAAAAAATTTACTGTACTCTGAGTTTTACAATCAAGTAACTTACGGATTATCCACAAAATGCAGGCAAGAGTCAATATTGTAAACAGCAAAAATATCTGTTTTATATGAACGCAAAATGAATTGAGGTGCATAGAATGGATTCATATTGCAATATGCATGTGAAAAGATGCTGAACTAATTTGAAGTCACCATACAGGAGCTAGCTCTCATGCGTATGCTAAGATCCTGTTCCTGGTAGAACATTCTGAATGCTCTTTCATCGTCGTCTTGCACTATACAAATTCTTGCGATTTCTCATCCTTCCTGATTTTGTAAGTATCAAGAATCAGAGAAATATTTTATCACTTTATATCACCATGATGTTACAGCTTTACATAAAGTTTTCAAGACACACATGAAAATCCTAAAAATAGAGCAGTAATACACTATGCTGCTATGAACACTAATAATTCTATAGTTTTACATCTCAAAATTCAGTATTATAGGAATACAAGTAAAGACTACGCCAAGTCAGCTCTTGAAAAAAGCTTCAGGTTCATTAGTGGAATTCCTATGTTTTTCAGTTTATAGCATTCCAGTATTTTAAACTCTTTAAGATATGGGATAGAAGATTTTAAACCTTGATGCTCCTTTAGGAAAAAAAAAGAATATGAGCCCTAACACTTACAGATGACACAATCCTGTCTTCCAGATTAAGGAACAACATTCCCCTAAGAAAAAAGACTTGTATTGCTTTCTGACCATGCGGTACCTACAAATGTCATGACTGCAGCATCTCTGTAGCAACCCGCACTGCCAGGCTTTCATCTAAGAGCTTTTATTCTTTTAAGAGTGAAACAGAAAGGTAGGTAGGCAAGATAAAAACTGGATAGATAATAAAACAAAAGTAACTGAAACCGTCTGGGAACGTATTTTATACCACTGACAAATAACCAAAGATGAGTGATTTTGAAAGTCCAGAGGGAGAAGAAATGCCCAGACTAAAGGAGGCAGCAAAACTGAACTTAAGTCTGCCAAAACATAAATCATACCTGATTAGGTTTGATATTCTGTAAAGTGACAGTGACATTTGCCTTTAAGTTGCTAACTGTGAGGTTAGCAACACTCGATGATATAACATTACTGATTAAAGATGCATTCTTCAAGGACAGATCCTGGAACAACAAATGAAGAACCAGATTTTAAAATCTTAAAGGAAACAATAGCAGAGGACAGCACCTACAAGCCCAGTTATTATGTGGCGTGAGCACTGGGGAAAAAAAAAAAAATACTTTTTAAATCAGGAAGTTCTGAAATGTGCTTTGCGGGAAAAAAGTCCATTAATATTTTAATTGCTCTAGGCTTGAGTTTAAAACCCTTGTGAACAGAGGAACAAAAAGATACCTGGAACACAGTGGTCTTTTTAAAGAAGTTGAATATAATTCTAGAAGCCAAGTTCAGCTCTTCAGGGGGCACATTTGTCAGCAATGATGAAGGAAGTGTAATCGATCCAAGGTTATTGATATCATGAATTGCTTCAGTGCCTAAAGAGATCTGAAAAATAAATGCAAGGATTATGCTTCATTTTGGTCCCTCATTAAAGAAAAATAAAATTATTACTTATTTTCAGTTTAGAACTTTGAAATACCTATCTCTGTAATCACTGTAAAGAACTCATTCCTACTCTCTCATTCCTCTCCTTCTCCAGTGACTAAGTACCAACTGCAGGCATCTGCCCACCACTGAAAATGCTCTGGCTTTACCCATTTGCTTACAGGGACTGAAGACATCATTGTGGTGGATAATAGTGATTTGAAAAAGGTAAAGAGCAACACCCTAGCTGGTAGCTGAGTAGGATGATTAATATTTCACACCTCACTTCCGAGATCCCTGGTTTAGATAGCCACCAAAGAACTCCTGAATCAATTCCACAAAGGTATTCCTGTCACCCTGGTTTGAACTAATGATGCTTGTTGAAAATTCTGTATTTTATTGCCAGTGCCATGAGATTTCCAGAAAATCATTATTCAGCAAATATCTACTTTTCTGCACTACCACCTCCTAGTCACCTCACATTCATCACGTACTGCTAAGAAAGAACTCAAATGCTAACGTTTCATATAATTTTCAGTATCACAGAACAGCTCCAGTGCTACTCGTGGCTCACACTACATTAAGCTATTTCCTCCTGTGAGAGGACAAAATTTGAGAGGTGTAAAATTGTCCATAACTTTCCATCTCTCTTTGCTTCAATCTCCAAGCCTGGTAACATCCAAATCACTATTTCCTCAACCAGGAAAGAGATTTTGAGCGAGACAAAGTGGATCCAAGCTTTCTAAGCACTTCTTTCTTGGCGAGACCAACTCACCGTGAGTTACAAATGTACGAATGTCATTATCCAAGCA
This sequence comes from Buceros rhinoceros silvestris, assembly GCF_000710305.1. NCBI lineage: Eukaryota > Metazoa > Chordata > Aves > Bucerotiformes > Bucerotidae > Buceros > Buceros rhinoceros. The sequence goes on from NW_010422897.1 coordinate 14,907, forward strand.
ACATAACAGTTCTTTCCTGGAACTCTCCGCAATTAATCTCCTGCGGACAGGTGAAGCCACCTGGAAACACTCCTTGACAAATTTCAGCACTGTCAGGGTGGGTGACTAAGTGACTCATGATTCAGGGGTTTTTAGGTAAAGTTATTCTGCCAAGCACTCAGTCCATTCCAGTGTTCTGGCTGTACCCACTCTAACAGCTTTTTAGTCAAATGCCAGTTTCTGCCAAGTCTGTTGCTTATTTACCCTTATTTACACAATAGAAAATGAAAGGAAAAACAGTGTAGGCTTCAAAAAGGAAGTATTTTTTCTCTGAAACTAACATGAACTAAAGATGCTGAAGTCATGACAAACACAGAACAAACTCTTGTTACCTATTAATATAAAACATAAATAGTTAAAAATAATTGTCTGAGAATTGAGTATTTAGAATTATCATTGTTTAACCTGGAGATCAGCTGAGTCCTGGACAGCAAAAGACATTTCGTTGGAGCGGATGCTACTAGTTTTGACAACTGCCAGAGCCAAGGAAGGGGAGGCAAATTCAGCAGAAGTTTCTGAGAAGTTCAGTTTTAAGCCAATATAATCCACCAGTTTTATAATTCTGTTAAGAAAAATAAATAGTTAGTATTACCAAGCAAGCACATACACCCAAAATTCCTAGGCAAACTGTGGTTATGGAGCAGCAATCCAAGCGTAAGTGTAAAATACAGCTGACTCTGCTCACTTATTGTGGTGTCTAGAGAAAAAAATACAGTTTTCCATGGCATTATATTATAGTAGAGCTGGTTAACACTAGAACAATTCTCCTTCTGTTTTGTGTAAGTATATTAAAGAACAAGAAATATTCTTTAGGATTATGAAAAAAATGAAACTTGCTGAAGACAATCTTCCGGTCACTCAGTACAATGCATCTTTAATCTATTGCCAGAATGACCCACCTGTTAGAAATTCTGGGTGGTAATGGTTGAGAAGCAGTCAGGACTTCGCTAACCTCACTAACCATCCTTTCTACATCCTTCGGCTCTACTTTTCCAGCTGCTAAATCATTTTCTATTTTGGACACAATTTGCTCAGCCGTGGAGATATTAATGTTGGTATGTACAGCAGTTGTGTATGTAGTAGGTGATAGTGTCTTTCCTGTGACAAAAGAAAAGTGCATTTATTTAAACATTGTGTTCAACAAATGAAGTAAGCTTTGAGAATCAGAAAAACTAAGCAGTTTTCTTAACCAACAAACTTCATCACAACTTGTAAGGTCTCTCAACATGTTATGTGAGATGGAATCGCTTTTTCTCCCTATCACCCTACTTTGCAGACAGTAATACTTTAAAACTGATTAAAACATAAAGGAAGGTTTCAAATGGCCAGCATTAATTCCAGTTTTTATTGATTACAAAGTTCCTCACATCAGACTACTAGTGATGTAAAATAAGTTGTTATTTTGGATTTTTAGCCACTGGATGCCTGAAAGCAGAATAAAATCCAGGTAAGATAAGCAATTTGAAAAGAAGCTTGTAAAGATGTGTACAATCTTCACACGAAAATACATAGTCACTAAGGATATTCCTAATCAATAATAGTATTTTAAGAAAGATGCAGCATTGATTTGCAGTATTTTAAATACGTGCATAGTAAAAAAAAAAAACATCCACCTGGCTCTGTGACTTTATTTTTTCTGCCAAAGGTACCTTTTGGGAACATAGCACAGTACCTATCTATCACAGTTACCAACCAATTTATAGGGTGAGGTACCGCTCATCATGGCCAAAGGCATCAGAATGTATTTCAAAATAAGTATGCACCTTGTGAAAGTTGTCTCAGGTTTTTCACAGTAACTGGAAAGTCGCAGATCAGATATATAATCTTTTTAAATAAAGTTTAAAAGCAAATTCATATATGGTATTCAAATTAAAGAAAAAAAATTTTTACTTGTCATATTTACCTGGGCTCCCATTAGGCAGGCTACCATGTCCATCAGCGGTAGAGTGAGGGTGAGCAGCTGAGACAAGATGGTTGATAGGACTAACAGTAGGGGTCAAAGTTATTGTGAAAGGAGTAAGGGGAAGACTAGGTGCTGTCGTAACTTTTTTGTTACCGGAAACAGGTTGGGTCGAATCTGTAGCAGCATGAATTTGTGCAACAGGTTTGGTAGTAGTCTCAAGGTAGGAAAATGCTATCGAAGGTTTTGGAGGAAGCTCAGAAGAGGAAACAGCAGAATGTTTAATAAAACCTACAGAAGGAGAATCTATTGTAGTAGGCTTGCTAAGATATGTAGCATCATATTTAATTGAGAAAGCAACATTAGTGACAGATTTTATTGAAGGTGCAGAAATAGCATCAGATTTATCAGAAGCTATGGAAAGAAAAGTTGGCGTGGTAGGTGGAGCAAGGGACTCAGAAGAGGAAAGTGTCGTGGTAACACTGGTGGAAGACACAGAAGATTCAGAAATAGATGTGGTAGAAGTTTCAGAGGGAGAATTTGCAGTGGGAGATGTGGAGAGAGTTCCAGAAAAATAACTTTCCGTGAATGGTGGGATCAGTGGTCTAATCATGGGGCTTGATTTGGTAGAAAGTGTAGTGTGGGAAATAGAAGTATTAGATTTGGGGTAAGTCTTTTTAGGTAGAGAAGGAGAATGAGGGAAAGGAACCCATATAGAATGAGGTGGCACTTTTATAGTACTGTAAAAAAAAAAAAAGGCACAGAAACGCACGTTAGATTTAACAGTGTATTTTAAAGAAAATGAGTTATAATAGAAGAATATATATGAATGATATTGACATACTACTACATTATATATTTCAAAATCAATCAGATGATTGACTGTTTCACACTCTAGTAACAAATATGAATTCCATAACATTTTGAAGGTTCTTACATTTTATTTTGCTGTAGTTGTTAACTATCAAGTCCATAAATACTACTACTGCCTTTGCTGCCTATTCTGGAGGTGACCCGATGCTGAACACAAAAGCTGTCTGCCATCAGGAAAATTAAAAAAAAAAAAAGAAAAAAAATAAAAGAAAAGGGAGAGAAGGGGAAGAGGGAGAAATGGGGAGGGAACTATATAGGAAAATAACGCCTGTCAGGTTGTTCCTGGGGAGTCCTTCCTGGCTATTACACTGCAACGTGGAAGCTGATTCTACTAATGCATTGGGAAATTTAGGAAATCAGCAAGTCAAATTTTGTATTTTTACTTACTACATTTGTAATTCTTTAGCAGTCAAGGAACAATACTTCAGTGATGAGCAGCAACACCATTCTGCGACAACAAAGAAGCATTGATTCAATTTATCCTGAAGCGTAAAGATTTCTAATACTGTTCAAATAAGCATGTTTAATGTTTTTAAACATAGTGTATACTGCATAATTGACTATGAGGTTTTTTTCAGAAATTACATTTCCAAAACAGATCTTGACCACTCAGAATACTGCAATATCCCCTCATTTTTGCTCAATGTCTGACAGATGCAGAGTTCTGGTTTTGAAGTTGCCATAAACGAACGAAAATGCAAAACTAAGTCTTTAGAAACAAAGAGACAAGTGATATGAGGCATTATGCTATACTACCAAAGTATCACTAAGAAAGCTCGGCTTCTTAATAAACTTCTCAATTCAGATCACCATTTCAGTAGCACTTTTATGTTCCCAAGCCGTTTTGCACCTAATCCTTTCAAAGTCTGCTTTATTAATGTAATCAGCAATGTTATACCAAAGTTTTTTAAAACACATTTCTATCTTCCCCCTCCCCACTCAAAACTTAGAAGGCTGCACTTCTGATGTATTGATATTGTTCAACAAAAATATATTTTTACCTAAAAATAACTAACAATCTTTCCTCCAACTGGAGGTCACGTCTAAAGGCATGAAATTTAATCTGAAAGGGTAACTGTCATCAGACTGCATTTAAAGCATAGCTTACCAAGTTGGCTTACGTCTGCTTTGCCTATTAAACTGCTTATATTCTCCCTCTCGGCCAGCTTGACAATGAAATTGCAGTTTATACTATAAAGAGAAGAATAAGCTTTAGACTCAAGAAACAGATCTGCTTCATCTTTACAATGCACGAAGCTAACATCAAATGCTAAGTGAAAACACCTTAGCACAAATGCTAAGTGTGAAAGCATATTTTTCCTAGGCTCTTTCACATTTGGGAATATTTTTAATGCACATGTAACAGTATGTCAGGCTAAACAGAAGAGTAATAAATCAGGTTATGGCAATTTATTTCCTCTTTTCTTGATAGACACTATTCATTCTTAAATGAGGCCTTCCTTAATTAATGGTATCCATTAAAGAGTTGATAATTATGGAAAGCAAATAACATAGTCTCCACTGTTACTGTAAAGAAACTCCAGAGAGGAAGTAGCAAGTGTCCTCGGCGGCTATGTCAGCATATATGAAATCTCCATATGGAGGAAGTTTCATATACACTGGGGAAAGCCAGTGTTTCTCTCTTAAGTCAAGAGAGAGAACTTAAATGACCCACTTAAGCATGTAACTACACATTTATGGTTCTATGACTTGAAACAGTAAAAATTCCTCACAGTCAGCAAACTCAAACACACACATGAATGAAAAGGCGACACAAAAGTTGAAGTGCAGCTCCTTTCCAGCTAACAAGGATGAAAAGGGTACCCTAACTGCTGACCGTGTACGACATGCAGGGGCGATCTGACTTTCTGTGTATTGCTATTTCAGTGTTTGGGACTCTTCTTTCATCCCAACCCAGGAAGATAAACCCAAGTATTTGGGGAAATGAAGTTCCACATTTTGTTTTGGAACACAGTGTTTCCAAGCTGATCAGTTTAAAGGACCAGCAATTTAGTGGTCAGTAGCAATTAAAGTGACAGATGCTATCTACATTTCCAGGTTTCCAGGATCACCTTTGTGGAGCAGCCCTGACATTCTGATATCCCATGACTTCCCCAAACTCCGGTTACCTTCTCTGGTTTCCCCTATCCTAAGGATGGCTGGTTTCCCAAGCCAAAGAACAGCAAGTTGGGATGTTTGAAGCAATTCCCTCATAAAGGTTGCAGGTATTCACAAGCTCTGCAAGTTTGCTGATCCCAAATCCCATAGCCTTAGTGCTGTATGCCTCAGCTAATACAAAGATGCAGAAGAAATACGTCAGGCAAGCCTATTTCTTCACCAGAGATTAATGAAAAAATCACTAATCAATGATTAGAATTTCATTGTCAGCCTTCATATATTTCTCCAGCCTGTTTTTCAAACTTATCTTCCTAGACAGTTTGTTTTCTCTTCTGTTACATAGCCATTCATACTTGATACATCACAAGACAATTCACGAGCTTTTAAAAAACATTAACAACAAACCTCTGGTTTTCTGCACTGCATTCCATAACATAGGACTGTAACGACATGTGAAAATAGAAAAAAAAAAAATTATTTTGTCAGGAGAAAACAACGCTGATACTTTGATAATGACATTACCAGAAATAAGCTGGAAAAAACGTTTTCCAAACAGTAACCTTACCTCACTTACTGCTTGCAAGGTTTTGTTGAACTCTGAAATCCTTTAAAATAGAAAGTTACCATTATGGAGGATTTCTAGTTATGTTTCTGAAGACAATTACAACAATATAATTAAAAAAAAAGCAATTACTGATAAAAAAATTCCGGTTGATCAGTGTTTTTTTAAAATCCTAGCAGTTCTAATATTGTAAAACCACTTTTCAAAGGATTAAACATTTAAAAAGCTGCCTTTTATCAGTCACTCCACAAACCAAGTTTAAACCTCTGTCATCATATATTTTAACATCAATCCACTTCTTTAAAAGTTATTTAAAAGAGCAAAAGATAAACCTTAATGTTGCCTTTTGGCAAGCAAGCATTTGGAACAGAATTCTAAGTCTATACTCAAAGTAGAATGAGTAGAAATATGGATTTCCTCTGCAAACGAGACCTGCTAGCCAATTACATCATCTTGATTTTTAGGATAAATTTTGGGAATAACAGTAAATATTCACTCATTCAAACCCCTCCTTATGAAGACTGTCAAAGAAGAAACCGCACTAAAACAAAAATATTGATATGGCTCCAAGAATACATATGAAAAAACATGCACCTATGAAGTTCACTTAGTAATTTCCTACAAAACAGACCAAATCCCTGAAATTACAAAAAATGTTTGTTCATTAAAAACAGCAGCCATACCAGCATTCTCAATAATCCACTGCTCATGTCCTCATCTATTATTATTATTTATTGTTAGTAGTAGTATTATTACTAGTATTAACATCATCAACATATCAACAAGGCCTTCAGTCCTTGCTGAGCCCCAAGGAAATGGAAGGACCTAAAAGGAAGCGTACCATTTCCTAAACCAAACTCCAGTTGTACAGCAAACAAAACGAAGATTATTCTAACCAACATAAACTTTATGTTAAAGAACAATAAGTTACAGCTCCTGAAATTTTTAATTTATGAAGTGCAGGAATAATGCAAAGTGAAGAGTCTGCTAATCACAGGGAAGGTCTAACTCAATCTTTTTCAAATATAACAAGGATTTCAATCCTTATTCAAACCTACTTACCTTGATTCTTGTGGGACAGGTGTTGGAAATGCAATTAATTTTGTACCGGTTATGTTATTAATCTGTTAGAAACAAAGATTCCGTGGCTGAGTGAAACCAGTAATGTTTAGCTTTAAAAGAAACATGTTAGTTTCACACATTTTAACCGTCTGAAATGCCACAGATAAGAAGCATGTTTTCTCCTTAATCAACTTCAACAAATATTTACCATGACATTGTTGTCACAACTTATGGAAGGAATTGGCTCATCTAGTATAGGCAGAATAACAGGATCTGATTTGTGCAAGATATGGGCAAGAGAATAGTAAACCTCCCGATATCTCACATTGGAAAAAGAGAAATTTGGCTGTTTGCGACAAAGACATTTTAGACCAGACATTGAGCATGCTTTCTAACTTGTAACTGAAGCAGTGCAACAAGCTCCGTAACAGATCACATAAAATCCTGGGAGTAAAAAGAATTGAGGTGAAAGATGTGGTAGGAATGATTTAAATATATACGATCTAGCCTTACAGCCAGAGGATACCCTAAGGTTTATCTAAAAGCCCTTTATAGATCTGCATTCTTATGGTCTTCTGGATGTCATTATTACCAGTAATTTTTAATTTCATGCAAGCAACATTAACTAAGAAATACTCTGCTAAAAAGCAAAATAGTTAAGAGACAGGAAATACTTTCTTCTACTAGCTGTAACCATAACATTAACACACCAAGACGGTTTCACCACTGAAACACAACACAATGCGGAGGCGGCTTTTGCCACAGTCCTACCCCTGCCCGTACTCAGCACTCCATGTGCACCTAGGCAGTAGCTTTCTGCGGTAATTTTTGCTACTCTCATGCTTGCAGAGATTGGCATGTGAGATCTCAGACTGAGTGCAGACAGGGATGTGTAGGAGAAAGGTAGAAAGTCCTTTACAAGTGAACGTGTTTTCTTCTTTTCTCCCTTCAGTTTTCCATCTATAACAACTAAACATTCTTATCCTTACGGTATTATCTCGATACTGAATACTCTGTAAGTCCTTGCTTTGCGTACTGTTCTTTTAAACCTCTGTTGTGTCGTATAAGTGGACATACTCATGTCACATAAGCCTGCTGCAAAATTAATAACTGATTTAGCCACATGCCAAAAAGCATAGAATGAATTTATGAGTGTCTCAACATGGATGATTCCCAGAATGCAATTCAACTTAATTTATGATGACATTC
>NW_010422897.1:22773-25894 GCF_000710305.1 Buceros rhinoceros silvestris
TCTTACAATTCTTGCCTACTGAACTAACTAAATTAATGTCCAAAGGAAGATTTTTTTGTGCCTAAAGGAGATTCTTAATTAGGCAGTTCCTCTCTTCAGACTTCCCAGGGCTTCCCCCTCCTCTACATATATTCTCTACATAGAGAATACAGGCCCTTAGCGTAGGAATTTACTTAGCTGGAATTCTAAAATTTAGCTGCAGAGCTAAGAAGAGAAGAGATCCATCCACTGCAAATATTAACTTATACTGTAAAACGTATTTGAAATAAAATAGAACTATAAAAACCTTAACAAGAATCATGTTAGGGTATCGGTATTTCAAGTGTACACAAAGAAACTCATTTCAGCCTTCCTTACAATAAAATTTTAAAAGAGAGAACACTTACTATTTCTACATTTAGTGACGTGTTATTGTCTTCGCTTGCCTGAAATTTTACCTTGCCCACATAGAACACTAAAACCAAAAGACAAAAAAGTTAAGAAAATCAATGCTAAACCACACGATGTGAAATTATTTGAGAATTTAAAAATCCGCTATCTGGTGTTACATTAGAAGGGAAGTAAGAACACTTAATGCTAGCTTTTCTGATCATTCACTATATTTGTAACCATTCTTCCATCTTTTCCTTTACTATTTCCACAAATTAACTAGTCTGATAGTTATTTTCTATATATTTGGTTTTGCTGGCTTCTCTAAATTCCTTTTCATCCTTTCCTTTTCCCCCCAAAACACAAAAATTGAACTACACATTACTACTAATACAACTCCAGCTCCCGCAATGAGACTAAAATGTGGGGGTGAAAGCAAGGTGATACTCTGAAAAATCGTTCTTTTGGGGATTAAAGAACTTTCAGGATATCATAATTCAAAGCATCATTCAACAGTCCTAGAGAGCTGGCAGGCCCATTCTGGAGACAAAAAGGGACCTTGACAACACTTCTCTGCCTGCAGCCAACCATTCGTGGCAGGCTCTAGAGAAAGAACCACACAGGAATGCATACATGCCAGCACCCAAATCACCTAGCAATTTTCTGTGTCAACCAGTACAGAATCTTTAGGGGGGGCAGTGTGGGAGCAGACTCTTATTCTGCCTCTTTTTAATTTAGGAAGTACTCAGCATACGGCTAGTTGGCGGTAGTGACTTAATTTCCTGAAGTACTTCTCACAGAAGCTGCTTATCAAAGTGCTGTGGAAGGCAGCACCATGTACTAACAAGATCTTATCTTACGTTTTTGTTAACACACATAGAGGGAATATCACTGCCCTTTCCATTTCCCTTTGTTTGTCTGTTCTGTCACATTACACTTTAAAAATACACAGAGGTTTTTACAATAATTCTTCTGGACACTATTTCAACTTCTATTCCTGATACAGAGTTAGGCTTATTATGGCAGACATTAGCATCTACAACAGCACACTGGTTTCCTCTTTTCTCAAGTTTGTAATTCTTATCTGCCATTGTGTATCCTTTGATAAGAAACCAAAGATCAAAAATACAACAGACTAAACACTACTTTTAAATAAAAAACCTCACATTTTATATTAATTTTTTAGATGTTATACACAGTATCTCTGAAATTGCAAGAAAATATATTACAGAGCTAGCTTTTAAATAGTGACTAAAAATTGCCTTATTACTCGGAACAGGAAATAACTGGACATGTTTTTTTACGAGAAAAAAAACCCAACTACTAACCTGAAAAATTACAGGCGGGTGTTCTGTTGCATAAAATGATTTCTTCTGCTATAGCGGTTTTTTGGGGGGGGGCGGGGCGGGGGGGAGATGCAGAGGGGAAAACAAACAGTGAGTAAAAAAGTTGAACTTAAACTCAGTACCGGCAAACATACATATTTCCAATCATATCAATGTTCTGTATGTAAAGGTCTTTACCGTTTAGAAACATAAAGTCTAGGCTTCTCTTCTCTAGAGCTCTCACCATGACACTTTCCATGACTTAGTATTGAGACCAAAACAATATGGCTTTGATTCATTAATTCTGAATAATTTTATGTAACAATTTCCACAGAAGACCTACATGCAGGTAGTCTGTAGTGTAAAATGAGCTCTTCAAATACCACAGTATTCAATCACTAGGTAGCATATTGTCTGCTTCTGAGGATCCTACCACGACTCCTTATGACAGCATGAAACTAAAACTGTTCTGTCTGACAGAATTCAAACTATGATGATAGCAAAGGTGTATACTCTCATCTAGCAGAACATGTCATTAGTTAGTTACGACAAGCTTTTGCCTGCTCCCATATTTTTTTTACTACCTACACTGCAAAGAAATAACACTGATACCAAATTAAGGGTATAGTAAACAGATGGCTCTGTTCCATAACATCAAAATAAAGGACCAGAAAAATACTTGTATTCAAGACAAAACTCCTACACTTGTTCATAAAAACAATGTGGCAGCATGACTTTCGTTGCTTAAATGGATAGATTGGCCTCCATTAATGGAAGAACAAATGCTATTTTCTCTGCTGTTACTATTAGCTAGTACCAAATTAGATGAGAATTTTTTCATTTTTTTACTTTTTCTGTGGTACAAATGTTTGCCTGTTATAGTTTGAAGATTCAGCAATTCTTTTACCATCAACATACAGCCATCAGATTATGAGCTGGTGGCAATATTCAAATTATTAGAAAAGATTTGGTTTTTCAGACAGCAGTTTAGATTCAAATACATCTGCCTTTCGTGTTGGAAATTGTCAGTGAAATAGCTATGATAACTGTGTCAGAAGGATTTAAAAAAAAAAACAATCCTCAAAGAAATAAAATATTCATAAATAACTGAATTTGTCAGAATTAACTATGTAAAGACCAACACCACTTACAAAAATCTAACACAAAATACAAGAGTGGCACAAAAGTAAAGAGTAACACCAGCCTCTTTTTCTTCACAGAGCACACATTTGTGTGCTACCTAGTCTTCAGATCTCTACATGGCCCCAAAACGCACAAAATAGATAAGCAGCGTGAAGGATAAAAGACTGGTGCTTCCAGCCCCCCAAAGATAATATAATCACAAACTTCCTGCAGGTTACATTCACACAGCCAAATTATACTAGCCAGTATGGCTGCAAGCCACTTCTCCCACTTCGCTTAATTCG
>NW_010422897.1:25996-27201 GCF_000710305.1 Buceros rhinoceros silvestris
CTCCAAACAGAAATTTTATTTTGCCGATTAGGGCTGAAAGCCACTTCTACCACTTGCATTAATTCGGTGAAAATACATTCTTATTGGTCTATTAGGCTCCTAAATGGGTAATAAAAAGTTAAATTCAGCCTACTCCTATAGACTGGGCCTGGCCTCAAAACATCATGACTGTTCAGTCTGGAGAAGAGGAGGCTTAGGGGGGACCTTATTGCTCTTTATAATTATCTTAAGGGAAGTTGTAGGGAGGTGGGGGTCAATCTCTTCTCCTATATTGAGAATGACAGGACGAGGGGGAATGGCCTTAAGTTGCGCCAGGGGAGGTTCAGGTTGGATATCAGGAAAAATTTCTTTACAGAGAGGGTTGTTGAGCGTTGGAACGGGTTGCCTAGGGGGGTGGTGGAGTCCCCATCCCTGGAAGTGTTTAAAAATCGTGTGGATCTGGTGTTGAGGGACATGGTGTAGGGACCCTGGCAGTGTAAGGGTAACGGTTGGACTCGATGATCTTTGGGGTCTCTTCCGGCCGGATGATTCTGTGATTCTGTGATTCAGCCTGCTTCAAGCTACCAGAAAGCATGAGGGTTTGTTGTTTTTTTTTTTTTAAGTAACCGTGGTCCCTGAGATTGTGTTTCTTACATAACCTGCTGTTCTGACTTACAAAATAACCAAACTCTGCCATCTAGGCAAGTATTGCAAAATCAGACATTCTACCAGCCTGGAGATTAATGCAAGTAAGACAGACTGCTAGTATGACACACCATAATAGCAAGAGAAAAGATCCTGTTAAAAATATTTGGGAGCAGACTGAACTCATACACACTTCAATTGTGAGAAGCATAAAAGAAGATCAGTAGTGATACATGGTTCCTACCTGGAGTTACAGTAGAGTAATAATCAGTGATGTTAAGAGTTTCTGTTAAAAAAAAAAGAAAATCATGTTTTCACATTTTAACTTAAAAGGCCTATGAAATACATGTCACAAAAATAATTTCTACTTTAGACTCTGTCTTCCCAGAAGAAGTGTAAACACGCGACCATTTATATTTTAAGTTACGGGAAGTAAAAAAAGCAGCATTCAGAGTGAGATCCATCCAGTCGAACATTTGGGTTCCCATACAAGGCAGTTACTCTAGACTCCATATTCAGTGGAGAAAGTGGTACCTTAAAGGTGCGATTCCCGTTTAACCTATTCTGCACGGGCAATTCAG
>NW_010422897.1:27343-28166 GCF_000710305.1 Buceros rhinoceros silvestris
CTGCCTTTCTCTCCATCAACTATGAAAAACAGCAGAATGTCTTAGCTCATATACAGACATGTAGGAATCTGTACTGATACGGGATGAACTTACTCCTGGGTTTTAAATGCAAACATTAGGTAAAAAAGGACTAGCAAATTCTTCTGTTCTTTACTATTTGATCCTATTTGGCAACTCGTTGCAAGAACATATGCCATGTAAGTCCTTTCTCTCCATCAACTATGAAAAACAGCAGAATGTCTTAGCTCATATACAGACATGTAGGAATCTGTACTGATACGGGATGAACTTACTCCTGGGTTTTAAATGCAAACATTAGGTAAAAAAGGACTAGCAAATTCTTCTGTTCTTTACTATTTGATCCTATTTGGCAACTCGTTGCAAGAACATATGCCATGTAAGTGTCGTTAAGGAGTGAGGTGTACATTTTGGTTCTGTAAAATACTTTGAATAATATCAGAAAGTATAGAAAACATTCTATCTATAGATATACGAAAAAACTACATACTTCCTAAAGAAAAAATACGCTCAGGTTGGGCTCTGGTAGGCAATGTAATATTTTGAATAAAAAAGAAAGATTAACAGCTCAGTGTCAGTTAAATGTGCTTCAAAACCCTATTCATGCAGACTTAAAACACAGATAGGAGATGAATACAAATTTTCAGATCATGTAAGAAAAGAATTTGTAGTAAACAGATCCCAGTTATTATTTAAAATGCAAATTTCATAAATGCAACAAACACCCCCCTTCTGACCTTACTCTTTTCATGCCAATTCTCACCTGTAGTTTGTGTAGTCTCTTCTGAAGTCATATCTGAAGAAA
>NW_010422897.1:28219-33540 GCF_000710305.1 Buceros rhinoceros silvestris
ATAAATAAAATATAAAAAATGATAAATAAAAATCTAAAACTAACTAAATCTAAATAAGTGAAGCATTAATAAAATCTTGCCTGAAGGATTAATAGGATAGGTGATAAATGTAACAATAGAGGATTCTGGAAAAAAGAAAAAGAAAAAGAGAGAAGAAGTAAAACCTCTATTAATACAGTAATTTATTTCTATGAATTTTGGAGAAAAAATCAAGCATGCTGAAGTTCATATAGTAACTGAATATTATTTAAGTTCCATTTAAAGAATAACTGCGGTGCTTGTTAAGAATATTCATATTACTTCAACATAAATATTTGAAATAATGTTCACACTATTTAAAAAATCCGAGTATCTGAATATGAACAGCTGTTACTTGAGTTCCTTCAGATAAGTTCCTTTCATTGGTTTCATTCTTTTGGAAGATGTAGCTGAATTTGGCATATCCAATAGCAATAACTGCTTAGGCCCAAGGACCTTTTTCTGCACGAACTCACAACGCTCATAAGCAGAGATGACACACTAGGTTTGGCAAACTGTCTCTCAAAAAAAGCTATTTTTGCCAGTAACCATACATAAATGAAATTGAGAGAGGATGCCAATATTTTTCAGTATATCAAAAAAAAAAAGAAAATTACATTATGACAATAGAAGAAAATTTAAAGATTGCTCAGGAAGGATGTCTTAGTAATCATATTTTAGGTGTCAGTGCAGGAATACAAAGTGGTTAGAGGACCACTTTATATCACTCCAATATGACAACCTAGTGACTTTTTAAAATGGACCAGAGCATCTTCATGATAGAAAAACATTATGCTTTCCAAACTTCTTTACTCAAAGTATCACCATCACTAGTAGAAGCAGTACCTTAATAAAGTTGGTGGGTTTGCATTAAGATAGTTGCATATCGAGAACAAAAAGCCATCTACTTCATCACGTTGAAGGGGAAAGGGTGCTTTTCTTTCTGATATACTTATTTAAACCAGACTAGCCATTTTGAGCCTTTTCAAAGGTGCCCTCTTAAGTCCATACTCAAAGCTAAGCCTATTTGGTTCTTAAGTAACAATCCTGAACACAACTGATTTTCTAAGGTAATTAACAAGCAGCCAAAATACGAGGAATCAGAGTGAAAACTAAGTGCTGATTTCATCTGTACTATTTGGCTTGGTATAAAATACAACAAATAATGAATTGGCTGCAGATGTTAAAGAAGAGCCATTCCTAGAGAAAGACAGTATCCTCAAAAGAACAAAAGCATGTATATTTCTATCTGTAACATTTCTTTTCCTCAGAGCACAGTAAGTCAGTATACATACGGCAAGAAAGCCACTGGCTTTCACACAGCTGTTCCTGTGTGTCTATGCTCTTCATTTAAAAAAAAAAATGCTTTCATAGATAATGTTCATCACCTCTGGTCCCCGAAGTTATCAGTCTTGTCTGTGTGTGTACGTGTGTGTAATACACCACACTGCACAAAATGACATAGGCATATCTGCTAGGGTGGGAGGAGCTGTAAGGGAGCTCTCTCACTACAGTGTTCTTCCTTTTGCCATCTCTGCAAACTGTTCACTGTTTAAGCTACAGGACAAAAGGCTCCTGATCAAGCATCTTCCACCTACTTCATCTCCAAGCATAAGCTATTTCATTGCAAAGTAAAGTGAGGATATTAATTTTGTATTCAAAAAATAAACAATGAAAACATTAAATATTGGAACTCATTTATGTTACAACTTTTCTGCATTACCTCAGATAAAAGCAGATTTACCTAACAGGAATTAACGAGCATCGTAGTAATCAGTAAAGTCCTGATTTTCTTACCAGAAATGGTTGTTGCAGATGATTCTCCTGAATTTTCAGCTTTCAAGACAGAAGGAAGAAAAAAAAAAAAAGAAAAAAGGACCACAATAAAGTTTCAGAACCATCCTCAGCAGCCTTTCCTTGTATTATCAAAAGCTTACTGCATTCACCAGAAGAGGGCAACACCTGCTTTCCAGAACACTTCCAGGTTGTCAAAAAAGTAGATATAACAATTTCCAATTTAAAAAATTACATTTTTTATGAATGCAAATAGAATTCAACTGAAGATGATTTCTTTTCAATAAATACTGGACAGTTTACATTGTACTCCGTTAAGAAAACAAAAATCATTGACCCAAGACATATGCCATGCTAGCCTAAAAGCCGCATGCCTACCCGGAATGTCTTGATAATTCTGGGACTGGGAATCAAGAGCCCATCACAAAAGGGCTGTAGTTGGATATGAAAAACTCTTCTCAAACTTTGTAAAATACACTGAGACTTGCCATTTAAAATTTATCCCATATGTATCTGTTCTCTTTTCTATCCTGCAAAAAGCGGCATTACAAAAAACTAATTCATTTCAGGTTTGAGCCTCTGATCTCCATAGGAGCCAGCCAACTATTTATATAGCAAACACTAGCCACTAAATCTTTGATGTTGTTACAGTCACTATTTTGATCAAAAGAAACATGGAAATTCGATATCTGGTTCATATAGCAACTTCAAAGTTAGTCCTTTCATTCACTGAGTGGTTTTTGACAGTGCCACAGACAAGACAAGTGACAGTTATCAGAGAACCATAAGCTAGAGTTGGCTCCAAATACAGAACCCTACTTAAAAGAATATACTTAAAGTATTTCAATATCTCTCAAAACTCAAAAGTCATCCTATAATGTTACTTAAAACACACTAACTATACTGTAAAGCCTTTCCTACTGTTGTAGAGTTAACTCAGAGATACTGAAAGTCTCTGCAGAAACACGGATTTTTTTGGTTAAACATAGTAAACAAGAAGTTTCTGAAATGCTAATCACTCGCAGGAACTCCTTGCTCAGACTATTTTGTTTGTGTTACGGAGAACTTTTCAAAGGAAAACGTAAACATCATTTCTGCGATGCAAGGAGAATCAGAGCCATCCCAGTAACCTTGTTTTAATTTCTTCCGGAAAATTATTGATGCTATTTATACCATGGAACATGCTAATAAGCCACAAGGATGATATGGATAATTAATTAGCAAATATTTACTTACTATCTTAACTAAACTTATTTACTACTATCTTTACTATACTTAACTATCTCCATGAATTAAACAGTAACAGCAGGAACAATCTTCCTACATGTTTTCTAAAATACAAGAACAATGAGGAAAAAAATGACACAGAACCCTCAAATACCTGTTATGTGCTTTCTGCCACGCAGTGTAGCGCCAGGGTCAACTACAAAGGAAGAAAATTTTTTTTTTTAGGAGCGGAAATTTTTAGATATATTTGTACACATGCATATATATACCCAATTTTTTAAACGCAACCATTTAAAATGTGCTACTGACCTCAATTCAAGCTGGTTTGCAAAAATACTTTGCATCTACTGAGAAATGCGTGTTCAATCTTTCTCAAAGCCAGAAGTTAAACTCTTTTGTTCAATTTTTTACTCAGTTTATCACTTTTATACATACAGAAGACAGATTAGGCTGTGAGCTTTCCCACTGCCCTTCCACTGCCAACGTCTTCAAAAATCCTTTCAGTACATCTGCTTGAGTGAAGATGGACCAAACGAAATAGCAGCAGCCAAAAATGTAACAGGTACACATAACTGGGCTTTCACACAGCTATTTTTGCAAAAACGTGGAAAAGAAATGCTGATGAATTACTCAAGAAGTGAAATGTTATTAAAAGAAAGAGAACAGAGAAATTAAAGCAAAAAAAGCAGGGGGCAGCAGAGTTGGGCAAAACTTCATTCTATACATGCTTTATTCCATACATACCTACAAGTAACATGAGATGTACTTTCAGAATACATCTATAACATGATATGCACATACATCATGCAGACGCTCATGTGCCCAAGAGCTACACCACCAAAGAACACCTAAACAATGAGCAGCTAGATCAGGCTGCCAGAAATGAAGCACCTCAAGTGGACCTGGACTGCGAATGAAAAGGTGAGCTATTTCTAGCTCAGTGGGCCCATGACACATGTCCCTAGGGATACCTAGGGAGAAATGCAACATACATGGACTCTTGATGGAGGTGTGGATCTGACAATTGAAGTTACTGCACAGGCTACCCATGAATGTGAAACATGAGCCGTAATCAAGTGAGCAAAGTGACCAAAGTCTCCCTCAAATAGAAGGTGGTGGCTGGGCTATCTAGCATGAGGATGCCTAGCAGATCGATTACATCAGACCACCACTGCAAACCTGCCACCAATGCAAGTGCTACGTGCTTCCTGTGGTGAAGGCAACTGGCAGGTTGGCAGCATGTGCCACCAACCAAAACATCATCCTGGGCCTCGAAAAACAAGTAGCAACACAGCACGGCATACTACAGTTAAAGCACTGTCACCTACTTCACAGCATCCTTGATAGCTGTTGGGGCAAGGAAGAAGCAATATTCTCTTCAAGTCACTGAACCTGACGGGACATTGTAGGCATAGCCAAGACGCAGGGCTGCAGAGGCAGACAGATTCTCTTTGAATTGCCAGAGTTAGTAGGACAGTTTCTCCACAGTTAGTGGAGTTAGTTAGGCCTCTCCATCTGGCCAGTCTATCATCACAAAAAGTATTCGCATATCACACTGGTACATACTGTACCGACCTCTGCCACGCAGCCCATGTGCAATGGATGTCATCCACATCTCTGGAGACCAGGTTGTTATCTAGGCTCGTGTAGATCACCTCCACCACTGTTAATTCCTTCAGATATCAGACACCTTCCTTCTTCCATCAGTGGTGGTCCACTTGCATCAGCAGTCTACAAGACCACTCTCAGACTTTGAATCCAGCGATTCAAGCTCAAATCTCTGTGGGATACCAAGTAACCAACCAGCTGCAGATGAACACGCAGGACAGTGCACTAAGGCAGCAAATTCCTGGGTAGTGACATGTGTGGGTGAATTTAGGCAGGTGCCTAGAGCAGTTTTGACCTCTGACAGTCTGCGAATTTACACTGAACAGGCACGGAACGCTGTTGAAAAAGCAGACCACTTGAAGGAAGGATGTCTTGCTTAGCCTGAAGACAGATAAGAGACTTTTGGTTCTGTGTTGAGGCCTGTGTCCAACACTCTGAAAAAAGCAAGAAGGTCTCTGGATCTAAGGACATACAAATGGCTGCTGTGGGTAAACCGAGACACAAGCCTAACCATAACAGTCACTCCTGCAGTCAAGAGGAAACAATGCAAGTGGAGGTTGAGCCAGTTAGTGAAGGTAGAAGCAAGCAGCTGCTCTCATGGGCATGTGGGAAGAGGACTCAGAAGAGGCACCCTGTTCTGCAGCAGGACAGCCACAAGAAAGGGAAGGGAAAGA
>NW_010422897.1:33618-51791 GCF_000710305.1 Buceros rhinoceros silvestris
GAGTCAGAAATCGTAAAAGTGACAGAAACCACCCAGTCCCTATTCCTGAGCAAGCCGAGAGATATGCTCAAAAATCACACCTCCCAGCTGCTCCAATGCTGGGATACTGGGGCCAACAATTAGGAGTAAGAGTACATGAGATGCAGAGAAATGTCAGCTCATTTTTATTGAGCATCATACTGTGCATGAAGCTAAAAGCAGCAACTCCGAAGCACGGCAGAATAAATACATGGAAATTAGATTAACTCCACTATGTTTAAATTTTTAGGAGTTTTCCTTGAAATTAGCTGTTAGTTTTAGTTGATTTGCATCCTGGATAATAATTTTCTTACATAAAAGAGAAAGAGAGAATCAATATTCTAAGTAAAATACTACACACACATAAAATAAAAAGTGTAAGTAAAAAGTTACACCGTCTTACATATCAGCTTACCGAATTTATTTCAGTAAAGACAAAACCAAGTAACATCAAACATCTCATTTGAGACAACTAGGATTCTGCCTACAAAGAAATACAATTGGTCTTTTTAACATCTATTACTATATGAACTTCATAGATCATAAAGATTTGTCTATAATCTTAAGTTTTACAGTCAATTTTCAGGAAAATTAGGACTTCTTACCATATGGTAAGTCTGGTTAAAATACGTGATCCTATAAGGTATGTATTCTAGAGCTGTTATGCAGAAGTATTGAACTTCAATGTTGTACAGTGATAAGCTATTACGGCATCTATAAAATTATTTCCGTAACACCTAATGTAGGTTTAGGGAAGACCCTTAAGATACAGTATCAACTTAATACAATATGAAGAACTGAAGCAGTAGTCAGATAAATCCATTCTGTAATTGTTTAAACAGCGAATAGATTTTTAAGGTAGAATGGGGTAAATAAAAATAATTGAGTCAATCCTACATAAAGTGAAGTGGACTTTCAGTTAGAGAAGGAAGTATCCTTCCACATACGGGCTAACTGGCTTTCCTACCAGTGGAAGTTAATCCCTTCTCCAAAAATTTACCTACCACTGGTTCTGTCTTACTAAGTGGTTGGTACCTTGTGCAAAAGCCCCTGTCTACAACCACGGGGTCCTGGAGAAAATTAAATTCTCCAAAAGAACCCACCTCTTCAAGTATGCAGCATCTCACAGAAAAGACCACCACACTGCTGCTTCTGCCTGGAGAATCTGACCTTAAGGTCCTTCTCACATACTCTTGAGGAGTCGGTGTTGACATAGTCCCTGTAGACAAAAGTAATTTCCCATCCTCCATATCCCTTCAACCTGCTTTGTGAATTTTGAGAATAAAAGTAGTATCCTGAAGTAGGAAAGAAAATTGTCCACTTGCATACTTAATTACTAAGAAGATAATGAACTCTAAAAATGACAAATGCATTTAATAACCAATCCAGCAATTATACAGAGCAAAATAAGCTAAACACAAGCCACGAATATGCAGCAAATGACATGCATTATCCGAGGGGCACTTTTCTCTGGACACAAATCTAACCATGACTTCTCTTACAGTACAATATTCACATGCCTACGGTTGCTAAAAATTATCTGCGAGACTGAGACTTGTCACTGATCAAGGTGCATTATAAGTTCACTAGCTAGAGTTTTCAACAGAATCACCTTTGTATACAGAAAGGGGGAAAGAGAAGACGCTGTCAGTCATTATTTAATTTCACTTACATTTGTCAACCCTCTTCCTTTGCTATGTTTAAGAACCAGAAAAGAAAGTGAATAGGGTTTATTTGGAGAAGGATTAAAGTCCAATCTAAAATATCCCAAAGTTGGCATGTAAAAAGGAAAGTAAAGTAACTCAAGGCGTGCTAGTACAAGCTAACAGAAAATTTCCCTTAGGCTGGTTACTGTGGCCAAGAACAAGAAAATCCTTACGCATAGGAAACCTTATTTTATTTGCTCCATTCATTTTTATTTGCTACACTATTAGTTTAGGATCATCAGATCAATGTATCTAATATCCTATTTCCAAAACAAGACATTATATATTGTAGTAATACTTTTTACGTGTTCTCTAACCATTACATTCTCTAACCAAGAATATTGCTAAGGATCCAAAGAGCAAGTAACATTAGTCAGCATTATTCTTTGCTTTTGCTGCAAGGGTCCCCACAAGAAGGAAAAGGCAGCTCCATTAAATGAGATAAGCATGACCTTCTGTTACTAGCATTCATCATTCGAAACAAAAGCGGCTTACTGTCTCCATAGCACTTTGTAGTGTTCTGACACAATTAACTAGCTAAGCCAAGACTGGAGAATCCCATCCATGTAGGCAGAGGAAACTGTTCCACTGATACGAAACCTGTTCAGCAACTCTTGCCATCGCTCCACACCAGAGCCACAAAAAGCTAACCTGAAAACCAGTACTTGCATTGTGACAACCTTCACTTCCCATAATGACTTTAGCAGCTCCAGTCTGGCAGGAGACTAAATCCATTAATAACAGTACTTAAGGTAAGGTTCACAAACTGATGCAGCGCTGGGAGAGACTAGTGCCTGGCCCCGTCTACAAAACAGCCCTATGCTTACAGCATTCCTTAGCACGGCAGATGTTAACTATCAGTTTACTGGCTCTTTTAGGACGGGCTGGTCTCCACATCTCCCACTGAAGCTGTTTCATGAAGCAAAGCTGTTCCACGAATTCAAAAAGCAATTCAGCCAAAAGGAAAGAAAGGGAGAAGGAGGTTTTTTTAATACAATGGTCAAGATGCAATGGATGGTTCTGGTCACTGCACCACAGGCACTGCCACTCATAGCATGCCTTTTGCTCAGTAACTTAAGACACAGGACACAGAAAAAGCCCTTAGAGCGTAAAGCGTGTACAATGTTCTATCTCTAACTGGAAGAATAAAAAATGTTCTTCTCCTCTCCCTACTTCCAATCTAATTTATGATCAGTACGCTCCTATACATTTTTGAAAGAGCAACACTATTTCTGATTCACCTGTCTTCACATAACCCACTCTGCCAGAAGCAGGTCAGTTTTTCTAGGGTGGAGGAGGGAGAAGCAGCTAGAACCCGGCTGCAGATAACAACATTGTGCAAGAACTATGTTACTGGCAGCTGCTTCTTGCTCCCCTGTCTCAGGGGAACAGTGTTGCAGCTGACTAATACTGTTTTACGTACACTTCATGATCACCTTTAAACCTTTGCAGAAAGCACCCTTTAAGCAAGCTTGAGACACCAAGTAGAGTGCTTTCTTCGGAGGAGAAGAAACAAGGCTCTGAACCGTAGCGAACTAGAGCCTCCACAAGGACACCCACCCAGCCCAGACTCTGTGATGGTGCAGCAAGAAGGCTGGTGCCGGTTGGCCTCTGTCTCTGGGGAAACAGTGAGAGAATGCAAGGGGCACTTGCTTTCTGGTCAAGTCCAGACACAAAACAGTCAGTGAGCACTTAAGGGGCAGCAACACCCCTGGCAATCTGTAGAAGCACAGACTACGTTACTGGCAGCAAAGCATACATTTATGTTTATGTTACATTTATGTTTAAAACATGTATTGGCCTGGGGCCTAGATGACAGGTTTATGAAATGAAGTGCCTGAAATTTTACTTACATTAATTGAAAAGCATGCAAAAATGAGAACAGTTTCTATTATCATCCAGGACTATTCTTTCAAACTAAAGATACCGTCGACCATGCCAGCTCTCACAAACAGATCAACAACACATCCAAGTGCAAGAGTCCCAAGCAACACCTTGTTGGCTCTGTAATACCATCTCCCCACACCCTGGCACTTGGCTGATGCTACAGAATGGCATTAGATAACTACAACTGTGTGATAAGATCAGTTTTGTCTTAAAAATACACACAAAAATAATAGAAAATTAATAAAAATTAGATTTTCTAAATAAGATGTGTTAGCAAACTGAAAGGTTTTTCACCAAAAATTTAACTGATTCAGGCAGGGGAATTGATGTGCCTTAAAAATTTCCATCAGAAATGCCAAGTGGAAGCTTTCATTCCAAACAGATACTTAATTTCATTTTCTGGGTTTAAAAAAATTTTAATTAAAACCACTTTACATTGAAAAGTCAATTCCACATTGAGTTTTGAAGTCTATACAACTTCTCTTCTAAACATCCTCACTGGCAACAGCTATCAGTTTGTATTACATCGGTTACCAGTACTGTGCAGCAAGTACTATCCATTTGTATTCAGTGTTACTAGGATACAACCATACGAAAGTGCCTGTAATTAACACGTCACAGGACTTGTTCACGAACAAAACTGAGTAGCCCAAAAAGCAAATTTCAAAATGGTACTGTTCTAAAATCCGTCTATTTACAGAAATAGTTATCAAAAATAGAGCATTCAATTCTCATATTCAAATCAAATCCTTATTTTCTATTAAGAAAGTGAGTCCCTTTAACATTTGATAAACCTTTCAGCTGGATAAACATTCTGCCAGAATGAACCACCCTGTCACACAAGTCATTAATAGCAGTTACATGTGAAAATCCTCCCCAGTTGTTCCAGTGTAGACAGTAGCCCATACTGACTTTTTATTTGTTTGTTTTATCCTATAAACTTATACAACATGTCTCAAAATCTAAGTGCAACCTTAATTTTATTTAATTTTATTTCATGACACCTCATGACTGACCTGACTCTTTGTGGTGTCTCCACAGAAGGAAGGATGAATTATCACTGGCTATTGCACAGAAGCAAAAGTAAGAAAATGACGGAAGTGCTTATTCACATCAGGCCACATCACTTTGGCCAGTTCATTTTAGTATTCTTAACAAAAACTCAGGTGCTGTATTTTTAACTCAACTTTGATGTTACATGGGTTTATAGGAAATCAGGTTATAAACACAGGTTTTATCTGTTTGTATAAAGTTCTGTTTATATAAAGCTGTACATTAGATATTAAAGTGAATCAAATCACCTCCTCTCTGGCAGGCTGTTTCCAAAAATGTACTTCCTTTGAAGAGGGAGGCAACAAGAGCAAAGAAAGGCAAGGTCAAATATGCATTCTGTTAATAGCTACCAAGTAAAGTGGCACATGACTCACCAAACAGGCACTCCAGAGTCAGGTATTTATTTTTTTTCCCCATCACATTTACTTCCTTTAAAGTAACCTTCTAGATATTTCAGCAGTATTCTGTTCTTAGAGTTTTAGAAATAAAATGGTATTGGGACAAATAATTGATTTTTTCATCTCCCGCTTTCATGATCCACTCAGTAAATGCATCAGCGTGGCCCAAAGTTTGTTACCCACTAGCCTGGGATGCAGACTGAATGAGCGGATGAATAGCAGCTACATTTCCACCTTCTGCCTGAGGAGGTAAAGCCGTGGGACTCCACCCTGCCTTCCAGGAAAGCTGATCCTGTCATCAGCAGTGCACACAGCTCGGTAAATCTTTAAAAGGGATTACATGAGCCTAAATCATACCTCCTATTGCCCACACCTGCAAATAGAACAACAGCCCAAACTGAAGATTTCCTCTTCCTTGAGCATGCAAAGGCAAAATAGTCACACAGGGCACCAGTCACTTCCCGTTTCTCCCATCAGCATTAAACTGCTTTGTTCCTACAAGCCTAGAAACCTCCTCCAGGAACACCAGTAGCAGGCTCAGCAATATTAGGAGTGAAAAGGATGCAAGTAAAAGAGGGGGCAATACCTGAATCTTGATGGTTGGATAGCACAGTTTAGAAAAATCTGAAATCCACAACATAAACACTGAATTGTATTTACGCAAAAAAATGCAACCAAAAGCAACAGGTACTGGACTCCAGTCCAGTCCAGGCACCAACACCGCAAATGAAATGACAGTGCTTTACTGTCAGTGATGCTATTTAAAGTCATGCTGTAAATCATGTATTTTATTTATTCATTGAAATTTGTAAAAGATATCCCATCACCTCTGTGCTTCTTGCATAAATGCACAGTGTAACAGTTTGGATGTTTGCATTTGCTTTAAGAATGTTACTGTTTAATGTGTAACTGAAACGATTAATGTTTAAACACTACATTTCTTCCAGTTGTCAAGTTATTATTGAAGGCAATTTGCAAATATTACATGTAAAAATCTTCACGTAAAAGAAATCGCATGTAAAAAGCTCTTCATCTGAAGAGCTGGTGCTTACTGATTACTAAAATTTCTCTTCAAGCATTTAGCATTTTAAACTCATCTATTTTCTTGTGGTTTTGTTTTCTCTTAAATTACCCAAAGCTTTATATTATTTAGTGCATTTTTTTCTTGGATTATGCAGAGACAATAGTGATATCATTCATATAGTCCACATTAAAGTAGGTAGCTAAATAGGAATCATTCATCAAGAAACAACGCAGAAATTTTCCAGAGTTAGCATTTGAAACAGTGAGCACATCTTTCCTCACTTACATATTTTTAAATACCAGATTATCTTTCAAGTGAGCACATTCAATCTGTGGTACTCTTTCTCCATATCACAGCTGTTATGCTACTTCTCATTCTCAGCATAAAGGAAATTATCAAAGGAACCTGAAGAATGTAAGTAGAAGGTTAGTGACGCCAATATGTGGGGCCTCCTTCCCTTTTTGGCCCCACCTGCTGTATTTACGCCTGCTCAGCAAGCAAGACTACACCAAGCAGAGGAGAACCAGAAGACTGTGTGACTGGAAGAAGCAAGAGTTGCATCGTTTGCTATAACTGAGCTCCTTTAGTCCAAGAAATATGGTCAGCTCTCATCACAAACTGGGAAGCAGTCAAGACAGGTCCTTTCCTGCAACTCTTCAGATGCATAAAATATGTAGCTAGTGCAAAGATAATGCTATCCACTTCTGGGGAGCAAATTACCTGGTTAAAGTTGAGCATGCCTTTAGATGCTAAGCATGTATGTAAATCTTAGCAGAACTGGGATTCCCATCCTTACTAGACATCACACGGTTAAGTAAAAACTAAATCATTCTTGGTAATATGAAAAATTATTATAAAATAAATAACAAAATCAAAAGAAAAAGAATCCAGAGAGTCAACAAAAAGAAAGGCATGAGAAGGAGGTAAGGAAACAAACTAACAACGTGACATTAAGGAAATCCAGACATTAATGAAGTGCATCACTGCCTATGACACACCAATTAGTTAATGGCTTGCACTGCATGAAGATTTTGAGTGGTTAAGCAAAGGAGAAATCACAAAAATCACTTGACTGAACATTTTAAAATTGTTGCTTTATGCAGGTACAAAATGCCAAGCAGGTCATAAAAAAACCTGAAACTTGTCCTCTGGCACAATTATGACCGTAACAAACCATTTCCTTTTCACCTTTTGAGTCTACACAGGAGGCATAGCCCCTTCCCAAGCTTTAGCCCATTGCCAATTATGTTCTTTGCAGATACAAAATCAGAAGTTCCTGCAGACTTACTAACTCGTTCTGTTTTAATAAAACAGAGAAGACCCCCAAATCAGGTAGTTTTTACACAGGCGTAAAAAGAATCTTACAGAAAGAAAACGGATTGTAAGACTAGTAGCATCATCAATAAAAATTGCCTGACACTGACTATTATAGGCTCCTATAATTGTTTTTTGGTTTCCTTCGGTTTTGTTTGATTGTTGGACTGCTATATGCTAAAGAGATGCCTTTAACAGACTGACTGGGGGGTGGGAGGGACACAATCAGCTAAAATGCATCTATTCTTGAAAACAGGCAAATAAACTGTTAAAGAAAAATCAGTGAGCTTTTCTTCGAAATGCTGTTATTCTTCCAAGTTATCTAGAGGAGATAACTTATATTTGGCAGTAGAGGTGGCCTCTGTACTGAAACAAACCTCTGTCAGAGTAATTGAAGTTCAATTTGGCCAAGTAACAGAGCTTTGGAAACCATGCATCTTACTAGATCTTACTCACTAGACCGCTCTTGCAGTTAGACGAAGGGTTACACAAATCCCTAAATCACTAATTCTAAAACCATTAATCAGTTGGGGCTAGAGTTAGGCATTGCCTAACCAAGCTGCCTTATGATGCTCAAAGGATGCTCCATATTAAGGAAAGAAAAGTGCTGGAACTGAAAACAAGAAGGTTGTCCTTTCTGTGCCTCAGTCGAAGATAAATCAGATGCTCCACTCTGACCAGGATTTATCCCACTATCCAGACAGATCTCTCTAAAACTCTCTTTGTACCAGACTTTCATCTGGTAGCCTGAATGTTTCGCTTTTATCCTTAGGACTGTGCTCCTTCAAACACAGTTATGCATAAGCAACAGAAAGACATCCTTTCTTCAGCTTCTCTCCCAAATCACATAACTCTGCAGAGAGGATGGGCTCTCAACTACAGCATCAGGCCAGCAGAAGCATTTAATTTCTTATCATTCAATGTTAGAGACATTCTCAATCAGTCCTGGTTTGTCGGACAGATTTCTTTCTCTTCCAGAAAAGAAATATGGTCACCTTATTTTAATGCCCTTACTAAGAAACTTTTAATCTGCCCCATTACATAGCTAAAAGATGGTTTTAGGTCTGCACAAAATAGATAAGTAAAGGTTTTAAGGATAAAGGTGAGGAAGACTAAGATTGGTGCCACAATTTAACTGAAGCATGTATGCTATGTAAGAATTTTAGCAACCAATTGAGCTAGTTACCTTAAAATCCCTGAAGGTCTTAGGGGATAATACCACTTACTATGGTTGATAAATTGAATCCCACCCAAGCTTGATTCAAGTCTGTCTTGTCAACTGATATGATAGCAAAAACTAGAAAGATTATTCTCTTGCTTTAACTCAATTTTTCTGAAAATAAAATCTTGCTGTTTTAGTTTAAAGGTTTTTATGGCTCTTTTACAGGGCAGAGAGGAATTTTGAGAAATTTGTGAGAAACCATTTGGCCATTTTAATAAAGGAAGACATTACTGATACAGAAACAAGAAGAATCAGAGCCTCCAGTATACAGGCATGGACTGTACGTAGTGCCTCCAGCGTAGCCTAGACTGTATATATGCCTCCAGTATACAGACACAGACTATACTAGGTAACGGTGCTGTAATGTGCCAATGAAGGAGTGAACACTCGCACTCGCTGAAGTTCTGGCTCAGCGAATGCACAGAATGAGGGCCAGCAATGCTTTCCTTTGTATTTATTCCCTGAACAGAAGGTATGTAAATGAGCTATTAAGACAGCATTGATAGAAAGCCCTAATACTCCAGCGAGTTTTGGTTGGATGCCTCCTGCTTTCATGGACAGTAGATAGACACAAAAGTTAGAGCAAGTTCAAAGTCTTTACAAAGGACTGCTGCCATGCTTTTTACATTTGCTGGCAAAGCTGCAGATCCTCGCATTTCTAGCATTAGCTAGAAATTACTAATAGACAAAGACTTTGTAAAATCTGTAAGAGAAATGTTAGATGTGTTCAAATTAACTTGTGTTAAGAACAGGGATGCAATGGTACTTACCACATGATAAAGATTTATCCTCTTCTACTGTCTTCTTATAGTCCCAATCCTCCTTTCTCCAGCCTATAACACCACTATCTTTGCAGTCCAGAGATTGGTTTATATTTGCTCTGTCCCACATTCTGAACATGTACAGCTCCCCAGTCATACCCAGGTCAGGTGATGCAGCTGTACTTGGCAGTTTTGAACAGCCAAGTAGGAACTGCCCTTTCCCAGGAAAATGATCTTTCCCAGTTACTTTTTTGTTTACTACTTCTGTTGCATTTATGAATACCTTCATCTCCTTATCTTCACTTTTCCACTGGATGCATATTTTGTTCCAAGTGTTTTCCTGAAGTCTTGCTGTTGAACTTATTTGATTTTCAAACAACCATATACTCAAATTGCCATGCTCTCCTGTAAGTCCAAGATTGTACTTATCGACTGAAAGATTGGTGTGAGATGATTTTTCACTGTATACATATGCTGTCCAAGGACTATTTGAGGAATATAGCTTGAGGTACACACAGACAATAAATTCTTTCAAGGGACGCAGAGAAATTCTTGATGACATAATCCAAGGATCTTCACATGCAGTCTTAAAGACAGCTTTGTATTTTCCTAGGAAATTCTCATGACCTAAATAAAGAAAAAGGTCATTTGTAAAATTATTTCATTTTTAAAAGAATCTTCTATATGAAAGTTATTCTTCCACATAGTACTGTTCCTAGGCATTTTATCTATGAGTTTTCAAAAAAGCTATTAAGAAACAACGTCATACCCTTCTCTTTTGATTTTTTTTGGGGTGGCGGAGAGGCAAATTTACAGTCAGTCAATAAATCCTAGCTGCTCAGGAAAGCTTTGAAGTGAAACTCATACACAAGACAAAGGATGACCATGTAGCTCTCTAAAGCAACACTCAAAACAGTAAGCGAGAGGGAAAAGGAGAATCACAGATCCAGGTTCCTATCCCCAGCACTGCACAAGTATTTTGCAATTAATAGATACTGGATAAAATACAGAAACAGAGCTGGAAGAAGGGATTATAGCTCCTACTGCCTTCTCAAGTCCCAGCCTTGCATCCTCAATCTCTGAGCAAGATCATGCTTCTTCATGCCATTTTTTACCAACCCTGAGATTCTTAAATCCTCTGCTGCATACCAGTTGAGTTTCAGCAAGGAAAGTAGAAAACAGCCATATTCTAGAAGAGAATGAGTTTAGGTAACTTCCAGGAAATACATTTTGAAGCCACTGGTTTATTTTAAATTTAATCCCATCTAGGCCCCAATCTCTGCTCTCTAACAGGGTATTTACTTGCAGAGACATGGTCTGTGAATCTCAAACCTACCGAGGCATTGACATGACAGCAACCTGGAGTTCAAATGTGACAGTAAAAAGAGTTTTATATGCTAAAAGTAAATTGACTGGTGAAAACAAGGTGTCAGGCTCTGTCAATGCTGGTAAAACAAGCAGTGCCAGGGAATGCCCCAAGCACTTGAACTTGATCGTAACTGTTAAGTTCTTTGTAGGTGCCTCACTTCCTCCACTGTCCCACTACACAAAAGTACAGGCTTTCGTGGCTGTAGATGTAAGCTCTTTGGAGATGACTCTTATTTTGTGGAATAGTGTACGTTCCAATCACACAATCACTATCATGATTGTTTGCTTTACAGTGCACCTATTAGCAACAAAACAAACACAAACTAAGAAAAATTCTTATGGGACATAAAATGGAACTACAGAAAAATGAAACAGCCTGGTAGACAGATGCGCAGCCAGTGGAAGAGAACACATTACTGACACATTATCTTTCCGGAGGAGTTTATTTATCAATATATGCAGAGCTTTTACGTACCCTCTAGAGGAGGTATGTGATTAATCATGATTGGTCATGGTTGGCTAGCAGGAAAAGGTCAGTCAGTATAGGAAGAAAGCTTTTCCATTAGCTCCCCCATGAAAAGACAAATTTCCAGGCTACTTGGACCAGGTTGTTTTTTTTTTCTAAGGTAGATTACATTCATAGTCCTAGTTAGCTGTCAAGATCACAGCCAGCTCTTCTGTGACCTTCTCAACCAACCAGAGCACCAGCTTTTATCAGGCCAATTCTGAATAAGGAATATGTTCAACTTTTCTGTCTCTTGACCACAGGGCTCTCAAATTTCTTTTTCAATAGCAACAAATGAAAGGAGGAAGTTCCTAACTTACAAGTGCAGGTTAGGCACAAGCTACCAGAAAAAGTTCAAAACACAAAATACATCAATTCGGTTTCATGGAAAGTCATTGATAACTATTGCTGTTGCATACTATAGCTTTGAGACTCCCTTTTTGATGTTATTTAGCAGAAACCTGTAGGCTTCTTTCACAATCCTGAATCCTTCCTGAAGTTCAACGTACATCATGAAAGTGCCATACAAGGCTACAGACCAAGCAAAAAATTCTCAATTCTCAGGCTGAATTAGGCGAGAATCCTAACTAGAAGTGGATTTTGAATGGGGAGGTAATGCTTAGCATGGTTCTACAGCAACGGAGAAGAAAAACATACGCGACCCAACATCAAGCAGTAGAACTACTTCCCCCCTGCTCAACCCTACAGCATGAATTTACTCATTCAGTTTGGCCATTTGTCAGAGCCTAAAAGCAAAATCTGGGATACTCAGCTAAGAAAAGTGCAGCACAGAAAACTAATTTTTAAGACATGACTTAAAGGCTGGGGCAGGGAATTTGGGTGGGAGGGGGAAGTATCACAGAAGTGGAGATTTTTAGATACAGACTCAGATGTACCCACCCTTTTTAGTAAAAGGATGACTACCATTAAAATCGATCTGCTACCTTCCAGTTCGGACAGATCATGAGGAAACTGATTTTACAAAGGAAACAGCTAACTAGATATACAGTTCTATGCCAACACTTGTTACACAGTCTCTCCAAAGAAAAATAATTGCTCAAGTCTTTCATTAAGCAGGAACTATGCAGAAGGTTTTGAAAGATTTCATGCAGAGAGTGTACGTCAGAAGAATACTTGCATGATTCTCATACCCTCCAAAATTCCTGTAAGCAAACTTGAGCATGCAGAGATGGTCAAACTGACTGGTTAAGGAAGTTTCCTGACACAGCTTCAAAACTTGAAGTCACTGTCAGCTATCCAGATTGGAATATTTGAAAACTACTCCTGATAAAAACGTTAACCAAAAGTTGAGGTACCATCAAGTTTGCTTTTGGAAGTGAACAAATTCTGAGAGAGGCTTGATTTCATGTTAAGCATAAAATCAGTCTTCATGGGACAACAGTGAATCGATTAAAGTGCTGCAAAATTCTCTTACATTCTTTACTCAATTTACTTTTATTTTTTTATTACAAATTACTTTTACTCAATTCTTTAGGGAGTTGACACTACTAAAGTTGTCAAGAGAGCCGGAGTGGACATAATCTCGCAGGCAAAAACAGTTTTAAGGTAGGTAACCAACAGAAATGATGCAAAACGAGATGATCAAGCCTGCTGATGATTTTCCTAGTCTGCTCTGTACCATTCAGAAAGATAGCTGTTGATCAGTATGCAAGGCCTGACAAATTAATTTAAAATAACAAGTTTACTCAGAGAGGCCTACCATTCCGGAAAGTCTGTCCCATTTTCCTCTGAACAGTCAAAAAAAGGTGCCAAAATGGGGTGCCAAAGTTAGGAGAACAGATATCAATACTATCTGAATTGTTACAAGAAAAGCTTGGAAAATTTTGCATTGTTTGTCTAACCAAACAGTGGTGAAAAAACACAAATGACGTCAAAATCAGAGAAAATGCACTTCACTGTTTCAAGTGGAACACACACAGTATAGCGTTAAACTGGAAATTAATTATCAACACGGCTAAGTCTGTTTGATATGTGGGTGGACGCAATATTAAGTAAGAAATTACATTACATTAAAGTTTTTGGAAGTTCTGCTAACCATCACTTATTTTCACTAGTTAATGGTACTTGTGGGCTGCAGCCCACCCTTGACCATAGAATCGAGGAGCTAGAACTGGCCGTGCTCTTGCAGCGGCATTTCTGGCTTACAATTAGTTCCTTTTGGTCCAGACAATACAAATCACATGCAGAAACCTAGCCATGAACAAACCTTCATCACTACAGCACAGAAAAGCTAGCACAGTAGAAAGTATGCTCTAAACATCTCCAGAGTAAGAAAAATAAGCAAAAAATCACAATGTGGAGTCCAGGAAACTCCAAGCAATAGTAATTGTGGAATGACTTTTCAACGTCAACTGCTGTATTGGGGCACTTGACCTCTTTCAGAAACGTACATTGTTCCTTCTTAATATATTTATCTCTAATATATGCAAGAACTGGGTTTTTTACCCTCACTAAAACTAAAAGCATCCACTTAATAGTGTGTTCTCTTAAGCCCTAAAAGAAATCCTGAAATGCATGCACATACTTCCCAACATTTAAAACTAACTTTCTGAGAACAAGGGTACCGCAAATGTAAAGAAAAGATGTAATCTCTCATTTTCCAAACATTTTCAGATTTTAATAACGGATATCTTCGTAAGACATAGCCAACCACAGATAGTAAGATTTAGATGTACAGGAGCAGATCCTCTCAGTGCATACACACCAGTGTTAATTTTCCTTACATTACTAATAGCTACTGTATAAGTACAGTTGAGCATTAATACAGCTGAGTATTCTCTTGGATAAAAATAGTCACAAGTTTATGTGTCTGTACAATTTGGCTTTTGACCAGTAACAACAATAGTCATTAATTTTATGCAAGTGTTTGCCACCTGTAACACATTTGGCTTGCCGGAGCCGTTAAAATGACATCACAAGAATAACATCCTAATGTATTCTGCCTAGAGCTCATACCTGTTCTTTATAAAAAAGTTTAAAACTCTAAACTTTCTACAAGTGGGTCACTTGATTATGCTGAATGTTTTGGAAATCTGAAGCTAAGAACTGTTTCCTCAGAATTAATTTCCTTCCTCCTTTTCATTCACAGTTGTATTTGGATATCTGGGGGATAAACCACACCACATTACCCAGAGTGTCATAGACACTGGAAAGAACACAGGCAGTTCTTCACTCTTCATATTTCCCGGAGAACACAAATATACTTTGACACCTCAGATGAGGAGAGAACTGAGTAAGAGACACTGCTGACAGTGCTAGCAGCCTAAAAAAATAAAAATAGGGTGGAACCATAAATATACCCTTGCATCAGTTTCAGTTCAGCTTTTCTTGAAGGATTATTGACACTTGCAAGTAATACGTAGGTGAAAGTTGAAATCCTTCTTTGCTTGCTTCCTCAGAATTCTAGATGCAGTTAAACTCTCCCCAGAAAAATTCTTATATTACATCCAGCCATCCGCTGAGCAGCCCTGTCCTTTTTACAATTCAAAGTACAAGGTGAGTACCTCACTATCTTAATATTTTTAGCACCTGAATCTCAAATTCTGTCTCAATAAAAGCTTCATTTTATGAAAATTACTACTAGAGTAAGAACTAGCCTAGCTTGTAAACCTATGAAATGTCATTGCTAGCGCAATGACATTAAACAGGCATACTTCCTAAACATGACTGAACTGCAAGAAACTCTGACCTTCTAAAGTAAAGTAAGATGCTGTGACACAGGAAGCAATTTCTAAAACCGGACATTAAGTACATGGCAAAACACACTAATTTTTTAATACTCCATTCACACTACTAATACGTTAAATGTATCACACTCCATTGATATAAGGAAGTTTTACAAATGATAAGCACTGCTATCTATATCAACTGAGATCCACAGTAGTGACAGACTTGTATCTGCCAGCTTACAGAACAGCCATGGTTAAAACACAAATTGCTGATTTTGATGCACCTCATACAAAAGCATTACCACATTACTGCAATTCAGTAAGACTAAGTGCCAAGTCCTGCACTTGGGTCACAACAAACGTCTGCAACAAACCCCTGTTACAGGCTTGGGGAGGAGTGGCTGGAAAGCCGCCCAGCAGAAACGCTGACAGCCAACTGATGATGAGCCAGCGGTGTGCCCAGGTGGCCAAGAAAGCCAACAGCGTCCTGGCTTCTATTAGAAACAGTGTGGCCAGCAGGAGGAGAGAAGTGATTGTCCCCCTGTACTCGGCACTGGTGAGGCCACACCTTGAATGCTGTGTCCAGTTTTGGGCCCCTCACTACAAGAAGAATGTTGAGGTGCTGGAGCATGTCCAACGAAGGACAACAAAGGTGGTGAAGTGTCTGGAGAGCAAGTCTTATGAGGAGTAGCTGAGGGAACTGGGGTTGTTTAGCCTGGAGAAAAGGAAGCTGAGGGGAGACCTTATTGCTCTCTACAACTACTTGAAAGGAGGTTGTAGCGAGGTGGGGGTTCTCTTCTTCCATGTGAGGTAAGTGACAGGATAAGATGAAGTGGCCTTAAGTTGCTCCAGGCGAGATCTAGGTTAGATATTAGGAAGAACTTCTTTACAGAGAGGGTTGTGAAGCACTGGAACAGCCTGCCAGGGAGATGGTGGAGTCCCCATCCCTGGACACGTTTAAAAGATGCGTGGATGTGGCGCTGATGGACGTGGTTTAGGGACCCTGGCAGTGCAGTGCGAATGGTTGGACTTGACGATCTTAAAGGTCTCTTCCAACCAGATGATTCTGTGATTCTATGATCACATCAGCTACTCAATTTGTACAAAACCCTTACGAATTTCTTTTTTGTTTACTGTTATATAAAGAACACAGACTGTCAAATTCAAATACAGCATTTCTGTAACATGTTTTGGACCTTACTACCTTTTCCTTAGCCGCAATCAGTTCCACAACCAAAAGCAATGCAGGAGACGTTCTACGCTCACACTTGCACCAAGCAGAGTGAAGGTCAAAGGATCTCGCGTTGTTTGTGTAAGAGCAGTGCAAAAAATATAACATGCTCTGAAAATAGTAACACTTCCAATTAAAAAAAATATAGCGAGAAAGTAATGTGTTGTTATTACATATTGTGTTTACATTTTCTCCTCATCCATAGCTGAAGTTACTACTAATGACTTTTTATGAAAACAAACTCTATAAACACAGAGTTTGTATATCTGAAGTGCTAAGCATCAACTGTGCCACTTCCTGTTAATGGCAGTTTTTCCTCTTGATGTCAAGAGGGCAGAAACTTGTCTGTAGTGAATATTTCAAACGTCCTATTCATCAAGACTAATACTATTTATTTGGAATACAAACACTAGATAAATAAGGAAAAAATTGTCTTACCTTTGCCTTCTGTAGCCAGGAACAAATGAAGTAAAAGGACTGCTAGAATAATCCTAAATCTCAAGAAAATGTCCTGTATGCTGCCAACACAGCAGTGCTGTTTCCCCCAGGCAACCATTCTAGAAGAAAAAATAAATAAAAACACAGTGTTGAAAAAGTGCAGGTGTGCAGGTATTATGAAAAATTATGTTTCCAACCCAAGAGTGTAAATCTTTTCAACCCTGTTATACCACTGGGTATATATCATAGAGAAATGCACAAGTACTCTGTATATTGCTAAGTCACCAAGAAAGAGCAAGCTGTTTGCTGAAAGGAAAATTTCAAAAAAACCACACTCAAGATCTATTTCTCCAAAGACTTATAAATACATCAGAGCATGGCCATGAGTCCTTGCACAAATAGCGCTTTCAACATTTGAAAAACAACAAAAAAAAAAACCCTCACACAGACAAAAACCCAACCAAAAGCAGTCAGAGAACAAGTTTTGACAGCTTAACCAAAAGCTTTGTTAATCTCAGTAAGCACATAGAAAGCATCTTTTTCAGTCCCCTACCCACAGGTTCTATCATCTGACATTTTAAGAGCAACACTGTGAACTCCCAAGGAAGAAGGAAAAGTTTGATTCCAGATCCTCATCTCATTCCCAACGCAAGAAGCTACTGGAAAAGAGAGAAATTCCACAAGTCACTGTGGGCAGCAAGTTCATGGAGAGTATTACGAAGACCTGTCCACACTTCTTCCTAGCAATGGTTGCCTAATGTGAGCAATATAACGTGGTGGTGGAAAAAGAACATGACTCCTACTATAAGAGATAACAATTATATGCTTTTTTTAAAGAGATCTTTTCAAATAAGGTACATCTTCTGAACATTTTCCATGCTGAAAGAAACATTAAGTGAAACATTCCTGTGCTTCGTGCATGCATTATTTCTTAAAAAAAAGGCTTAGAGATCCATAGTTAAAAGTGATTCTATAATTGATTACTGAAACAAATGCTAAGCAGTAAACTTTAGGTATAGTTTATCTTTAATGTATCAGCTTTACGGTAGACTAGAACATTCTGCATGACACCAGACACTTCGCTTTGCCATAGTAGGTTTGATACTTGTATGAGTGTATTGGTTAGCACTCCTAGTGCTCACAAACTTTACTCTATTTTTGTACGTGGCAGTATCAGGCTGCAACACGTTCCCTTCTTTTCGGGGACTGTATATTGTGAACTCTTTCAGGAGTTGTAAATTTGTGTTAATGTTAGGACTAAAAAGTATTTTTTGCAAGCATTCACATTAATGTAAATATTTAATAGCATAAAAAGGTTACGAGCTGAACTCTCCAAGACAAGTACTAGAGAAATAAACTGAGAATCAGTTAAGTTGCTAGGTAATTGACATTTTGGAAAGCAATTAAATGTACATGAAATAATTTAAACACATCAAATAATGCAACATAGAAAACATAAAACAAAGGCTTTTTAAAGATTAGCGCACTGAACATTGTTGCCAGACAGTATTTTCAATAATTTCACAGTATGTGATATTTCTAGCAGAAAAATAAGACCA
>NW_010422898.1:0-7749 GCF_000710305.1 Buceros rhinoceros silvestris
AAACAGCCCCCCTTCTCAAACCGCGACAGTTGGGCTGCCTTGTTAAAAGCAAGGCTAGTTTAT
This sequence comes from Buceros rhinoceros silvestris, assembly GCF_000710305.1. NCBI lineage: Eukaryota > Metazoa > Chordata > Aves > Bucerotiformes > Bucerotidae > Buceros > Buceros rhinoceros. The sequence goes on from NW_010422898.1 coordinate 64, forward strand.
TCAGTTTTAGTTGAATCCAGATTGACAAACACAGGGAAGATGTTCGCTCGTAGTAAAAGATACCCCTGCTCCACTGGAAAATGTTTAGAATTGTGTAAACTCTTCTCTCTTTTTGTTGTCAAATCATTCTGAATACTTTGCTTCATTAGTCTGTAAGGCCTCCAGCTTTTGAGTTCTCAAAATCTTTTTTCTGTAGGTTTCTAATCTTTGCTAAATCCTTCTGGATATATATATTTTTTTTGATCTGTCCCTGGATCTGCCACTAGCTCTGCTGGTTACATGTCCCTTTTTGTGCCTTAATTTGTGGAACAGGATAATGCTACTTTCTTCCTTTGTAAAACCATTGAAGAGTTACAGCTGAAAAAAAAGTGAGGTAAGCTAAGTATCATTATTTTTTCTTGATGTATGGGGAGCTCCTTTTCTGTGGCACAAATAATATCATTCATTCTTCACTAATTTAAATTACAAATTGAAAATCAGCAGCTTCTTTGCAGAGACTGTGACAACACCGTAGCTCTAAAGTGCAGCCTACAGAGTTGGAGACTCAGCTGATATAGTTCAGCATATCCCACTGGAGGTAATGAAGCTGTGATTTACAGCAGATAAGCATCTACAACATCTCCAGAAGTCCCCTTGACAATCTGTCACCTGCTATTGTGGGCTAGCAGCAGGATGAGATAATAGGAAAGATAAGGAATTGTGGAAAGGCTCATTTTCTTCTAACACAGGAAAAGGGGCTTGGTCAGAAAAGCAATGGGATACAGTCCATCTGTTCTCCAAGGAACACCCTCTCCAGACCCTGTACAATACCAGTCGTCTTGGGCCTCTTAGAGTTTACCAAAACTACAGGGCCAGATTTTTAAGCAAGCATTTCAGGTACTGGTTAGTGTCACACAGCATGTGACAAAGTTCCCTAAGTCTGTACAGCACATCTCTCCCTAACTAGGGGGTTAGGATAGCTCCAACCTACATTTTCCACCCACAGTGTTCAAAGACATTCACCCCAGGGTACAGCATTGCCATGCCCCTTGCTCTGGCTCCATCAGGGCATGCTGGCAGCCGCAGGAAGGACAGGGGAAGCTACCCATGTTGGCTCTGTGCTAGCTAGGAATATCCTACAACTTTCCCTGCTCTTTGCCCAGTTGGAGCAATGCAAAAAGAGCAGATGGCATTAAACAATTTGGCCAATGCTATTTTCATTTTTCATTCTGCTGCAGAGCTTTTGCATAAAAGTGTGGCACTTGCTATAGATAGCTTTTTAAAGGAACAAATGCACACAGTTGCAAAAGCAAACTATTGAAGAAACAAGGGGTTTGTATTCTTGGTGTCTCTTGGAGGTGAGATGTACCACCTACTTTTCACAGAAATTTTCAAATTCATGTTTATTTTTACATTTAGTACAAATATTTTTATGAGAAAATAAGTTCAACAATGGATAGCTTTTCAGTTTTTATCAATCACCTTTAGTTAAACAGCCTTAGAAACCTACAACTCTTGTATGTTTAAAGTTTTTTTTAAATGATAAATTATGTGGTTTACCTTTAAAAGCAACACTTTCTTCCCCAAATGTGGGAAAAACTGCTTTTCATTTATGTTAAAAGATAGAAAATAGTGAATGACGATATTCAGCAAGTGTCTTCTGAAGCTGTGTTTCTTTGTTTTCTATTTTTCTTGAGTGACCATGGAAAGCTAAATATTGTTTGGTTATATTGGCTGAACCCTCCAGGACTCCCGTTCTTGGCAGGCCCCGGCCGCCCCGTGCCCAGGTCTGTGATGTCCAGAGGTAGAGCAGCGACGCTTTCACGGGCACCCCCTTGCCGTGGGGAAGGAGCTTGCCTGCCCTTGTGAGGTTGAGAGCTGTGCTGGTGGTGGCATGTGCCTCCGGTGGGGTCTCCCAAGCCAGACAGGTCTCAACTGAAGGGTCAGACACAGTGTGTCCACGGGCAGGATGGGCTCACTAGCCTTCGGGCAGCCATCCTAGGAGAAGGACAACTCTGACTCCAAACCCGGGCAGATGGAGCTCGTTTAGCCTTGTAAGGCTCCATCTAAGAGAAGGACACTCTAACCAAACCTACGACCCGAGGACTTCGCTGTCACCGTCCAAGCTCGCCAGGCCCTGGCAGATGAACCTCAGGTGTAAAGGGTGGAGCCAGTTCCGCGCACGCTGCACCTCACCTAAAAAATCCACCGCGCAGGCCCGAAGGGTGCACTCATCGCTTGCAGTGAGCGTGGGAAAAGCCCTTCCCAGATCTTCTTTCGCGAAGCCAAGCCATGATGATGATATTGGTTGAAATGCGTAAGGTATCGCTGACAAGAAAGTGGTGTTTCCATTTCTGTGGGCATCACACAGACACCTCATCTAACCAATTTTCTTCCAGATATTTTATTTCTTTAATTCAAACTGCAAAAATACCACAATTTTTCAATGTGCTAGTTCTTTTTAACATCTCTTACTCAGGTGACAGATCTCTATTTCATATAATTAGAGATGAGTCAAAAAGCTGCAGATTTCAGATATTTCTCTTCAGGAAACCATCTCCTAGGCCAGTAAGAAAAAAAATTAAAATTATGCATTTCCTGTAAAGTATAATTAGACCACTTTAAAGAAATTCTGTAAGGAAATAGGATCCTGCGATAGGAACATGAGGTGTTTCCTTGAACTTGCTTAGAGAGCATAGAGAATTATTATTATGCAGCAGCTGATTTTATAGTACTGTCCTGTCATTATTTCCTTTCTGAGATCCCATAACTAGGGCTGTTTCAAAAAAATTAAGAAGTTCCTCTTTATTCCTGCATATAAAGCTTGGCTCCATATTAAACTTGAACTTTTTCCAGCCAATGAATTTTTTGGATATGCTGATTTCCAAGCTTGATATCTGTTCAGGACAGGAAGGGGAAGTACCAGAAATGCAACAGGAAGTTTGGATGAAGATCTATTATAGCAGGAAAAGTATATTAGAGCACTGTAGCGATCCGCGCTATATTCTTACGGTGAGCCTGCGAGCTGGAGTGGGGAGAATCACCCGAACGCCAGTGTGGTGTGCAGTGAGACCCGTTTATTGTTTACAGTGCTTCTCTGTTTACAGACAGTGGATTCTTGCTCACGTGGCTGGTTGCATAGTGGTTGGGTATGTTCCTTGTCACACACACAGTATGCATCTCTTAAGGCACTATGATTGGATACAGGAGTTAGTTCACGCGCAGTTTCTGATTGGTTAGTGTTAATCAAACAGAGGCTAGTTAGAGATATAGTTTCCCACACAATAATGTTGCAGCTGGGTTTCGGCTGCTAAGTTTCCCAGAGAGAGTAGCATATTTTTCACAGTTCTAATTTCTGCTAGAAAGATACCAACAGAGCACCAGCTGAAGATTCATTATTCACTGCCTTCAGTTCAAAATGGCCTAAATTTGAATCTGGCTTTTGATCCTCAACCCACTTAGATGTGCAGAAATGTGTTTGAATAGACGGACTCATTAAGCGATTGTCACACATGTATATGACACATTTAAATAAGAGTGATGCATTTCCTTTCCTGAACTGGGAGTGAGATTGGCTCTGGGATTTTTCTTTTTTTTTTTCTTTGTGATCTTGACATAAGAAACTAGATTTTTTTTTTTTAATATTAAACTTTGCATCCCTGAATCGTCTTGAGCTGTGCATCTAAGGCAGCCCTGGTTAATGGATACAAAAATATTAACATAAGTCCTTCTGAAGTCAGCTTAAACACTGAGGTCCTACCTTTAGTGTGTGTAGCAGGAAAACAGCAGGAGAGCTGCTAGCGTATCTCTGACAACTTTAAGTATCACCCTTGACCCTTAAGGTCCACTGTGAAACCCATAGAGCAACAGTGGGTTGTGTACTGACACTCAACAGAAAATTCTGCCAGAGTTTTGTATGTAGTCAAACATTCCCACCAAAACAAACTTAATCTGTTGAGGCTCTTTATATAGGGCTGACACAGAGATCTGGGTTTGAAGTAGAGTTTTATGGTCATCTAGAGAAAGTTTGTTCTAAAGTTTCCTACTTTTGGGGCATAAAATGCTTCAATACTGCACTGATGCCACACACTTCCTTTTGCTGCCTGTGGACTCTGCATCTTGATAGGGAGGTGGAATGGATGAGAAGAAATGTTCCCCACCTCTGTGAAATGTAAAGCATAAAATATGGAAACCCACATTCCTCATTCCTCCTGCCGAAGGGCTGGTAAGGTACTGACAGAACAGGCAGTCTGTTACTCAATGTTTGGACAGGTAACAGTTTCTCTGTACTAACTTTTCATCTTTGAAACCCTTTGTAACTTATTGACTCCTTGTGAGAAAGGAGCTGGATTTTGAGGTCTCAGTTAATGCTGAATAGTGCTGTGGTGGCACTACTGAGACTTTTGATTTTGGTGCTGAGTGCTGAGCTTTCATATCAAACCAGTTTTGATTGCCTCCTTTTCTTACTCACTGAAAAGAGAAATACTGGACTAGATTTGCTGCAACCTGGTGGTATCTGTTCTCCATGATGGTGACAGAAATATGATGCCTACAAGAGGAAGTGAAATTTGTAGGGAGGGCCCCTTTTTCATCCTCTGAGGAATATGACAAGAATGCAGCAGTCTCTAGAAGCAGTGGTTTATGCTAACCTCAATACAGTCGCTTCATTAAGATTGTCCTATTTACTCCTTGCACAGAGTATAAAATGTTTTAGACTCTGCAATCAGTGCATTGCAGTTAGTGCCTTTAATCTGTATAATACACTCTTGTTCAAGTTACTTCATATTCTGTATCTTTTTTGGATGCCCTCATGATCATAAAAGGTTTGACTGGGTTAAGTCTGTGTTCTGGGAATTTTTGTTTCCTTCTGAATACAGAGTCCACTGCAGAGTATTTTCGTCTATAAATGTCTAATAAAAGATACAGTATTGTTAGGCCTTGGCTGGCAAAGCCCCTTATTTAGTTAACCAAAAAGGTATGGGATCTAGAGCCATGCTGTATTTTCTTTTAAAGTTGTAACATGAGGTTGTGTAAGGATCAGGAACAAAAAGGTTCAGAAAGGCAGAGAGGAGTCACCAATGGCTGGCAAAACATGACCTAGATTGTCAGTTTACCCTTTTTAGTCGCAGACTTTACATTTTTAGCTGATAAGACCTTACGTTTTTAGCTGATAAGACCTTCTTCAGACAGATTTTTTGGTGCTTGGGAATTTGCATTTATTTCGAACTAGTCATCTGAATGCTCTTTGTAGGTTTTTTGGGATGTGCACACACAAACATATATATGTGATGTTCTTGAGAGATTTGCTAGGTTGTATCACATGATCTGTTTCATACTTTTTCTTTCATGGTACATGTTATTTTGTACTCTGTCACATAGGATAAATTGGAGGTGACAGTAAACAATGTGCCTAGTGTAGTATCTTGTATGTGATCTGAGGGCAATGTCGATTCCACTCTTCAAGAATTTCCCTCAAGATCTGTACCTCAGCCTCAGATGTGGCAGGGGCAGGAAATGCTTCCTGTCAAAACTGAATCCCTTTGCACAATAAAACTCTACAGATACACTTGCAGCAAACTCTGTTAGAAGTGAAAGTCTGTTACCAGTGAAAGTAGAATAAATTTGATCAGTTTAGCACAAAACGTAAAACAAGCTTCCAGCTGCAGAAATGTATCTTCTCATCCCTCCTGCAAAGGGAATCTCTCCTTGCAGGAGTGAATGTTAATAACCTGATTTACCGTTGCTATTCACCCTGTAATTAGTGTGTGTGTGCAGAAGGGACATAGCTGTATATATTCTGATGTATCAGCATACACATTTTTCTCACTTTTGTTGGGTGGTACAAATACCTAAATGAGATGGAAAATTATGAAATAGGCATAAGGAACAGCAAAAGATTCAGACTTTTTGTAATCTTAGGAGGCCTCGTGATATGTCTTAATAATTACTGATGGACTGTGGGTCATTGCAGGCCTATAGGAGTACCATTGCATCTTTAATGTGCAGGATATTGGGAAACTGCAGGGCTCAAATAATATTTTTATTACCATGGTGTCTCAGAGCACCATTCATGGTGAAATGCATATAGGTGAAATACACTGCCATGCATTCACCTACAGGCAGCTCAGATTCTTAGGCTTTCTGAACTCTTAGACTATGCTACATTGCAGTCACCTATAAGCAACTGGCTAAGGTGCTGCTAGCAGCCTTGAGCATACTAAAACCCTCTGGGAAGCTATGGAGACACTGTAGGAGTTAGTGCTGTCCTGAGACAGACACGTGAAAGCCAGATGAGATGAGCCTGCCCATACAGAGAGAGGAGAGCAGACCAAGGGGAAGAGCATCAGAGGAGGCATTGCCCAGGCACCATGAGGCCCCCCAGGCTCCAATCTGCTCCCAGATTGCTGGCGCTACACCCCGAAACAACCCTCACTTCCATGACAGAAAAGGACTATTTTGACTTTGAAAGGTAGGAGGCAAGACTTAGTGGTGCCCAGCACCTGGAGAAAGGTGTGTGCCTCTTCATGGGAAGCTGCAGTGTCAGGGCTCCCAGCTCCAAGGGTTTTCCTCCCTCTTATATGTGAGCACCCTGTCGTGTGCCATGGTAGCACTTCTTTCATTGAATCAGGAGTCATGTTTACTGCAAAACCCTCATTATTGCAGCTTTTTTAGAAAGGTGCTCACCTTATTATGAATTGAGCCCAGTTTCAATACAGTCCTGTGTATGCGCTAGCATGAATGAATGAATGAATATTAACTAACACTGATGCATAGTAATTATGTGAGGTTGACAGATAATTTCCATCGAGGAACAGAACTGTGTGCAATTAACTTGCTGAAGGAATTACATGGACAATTATCATGTATTTAGTAACGAAGAAATGCCAGCTCACTGAATGGATGTCTTCTGAGTAAACAGTTATGTTAATTTCAAACCTCATTTATGTAATGAATGATATGCAAACTGCATTTGGACTGTAGCAGATATTGTTCAGGATGCCAGCTAATTTAAAACACATATAAATAATACAACTCCTTTGCAGATAGCATTAGTGGAAAGTTTCAAATTTGAGCCTCTGATCTTGAAAACATGGGGTTTAAGTTCAGAAACTGCTAGACCAATTTGGCAAACCATTGCACAGCTTCACCCAACCTTCTGCAGGTCAAAGGCATGTGTTATTGTTCCCACCACATGAGATTTTCCACCTTCTTTCCCCATCTCCTGAACCCCAAACTGTCTTTTTCTTTCCTCTGAAATACAGTAGGGTCCTTAAGTAATTTCTTTCCCCTGGAAAGTTATTGACTCTTGAGAATAGAGGCCATTTCAATTTTAGCTCCATCAGGAGTTTCGCAAGAACACTGCTTTTTCCAAATTGTGCCCTTCTGCAAATAGCTGTAAATCCATTTGGGAACCCTTTCAGCCTGTAGAAGTGGCCATCTCCTAGACAGTCCGTGACTGACCGATCCCACTGCACAGCCATTACTCTCAGGTTGTCTCTTGGTGATTGCACATGCTTTGTGATAATTTTTTTTCTTAGCTTTTCATGCATTAATCATCTTTAGAAAGTCAATGGCTAGTAGGACAAGGACTGAGCTGTGTTGCTGCAACATGCAAGCAGATACACTTGAATTTTCTAATGTTTTCCCCACCGTTTCAGCTGAAATTTTGGGGATGTCAGAACATTTTTGTACTGACAACAGGGAAAG
>NW_010422898.1:7848-33748 GCF_000710305.1 Buceros rhinoceros silvestris
GTGCATCCATGTGGAGCATTTACGGTATAGCAGACCAGACTAAGATAGAAACATTTTAAATGGCAAAGTTCTTAATTCAGTCTTTAATTACTACAGGAAAGGCTTAAATGCATCACTCAACTTCATTTAAGCTTCAGTGTGGTTTTTTGACTTGTAGTTATTATGGATGACATGGAGTTCAGAGGTGGATTCTAGCTACAATATCTACTCTCAGATTAGAATATTGAGAAGTTTGAAGTTGTTTAGATTCAGGTTTAAAGAGGAGCCATTCACAAAGACAAGAGACAAGCATGGATTTTACTGTGGGAAGAGTGGCATTCTTGCTGGTCTTTTTATCCACTGATTTCATAGATCAGAAAGCTTTAGTTAATATTAACAGCATCAGGCCATCAAAACTTATAAGAGGGACAATTTATTTAAAATTTTATATTCTTACGTTACTGATATCCATTTAGAGCTGAAAATCTTGGGGTTTGGCTGAAGCCTAGAAAGCTGTTCTCTCTGTCCTTCTTCCCATTTGGAGGATAGGAAGCATCTTCTCCTCCTCTTTCTCCTTTCTTTGCTTTGGGAGAGCAGTGGAGATACTGGGGATTTCTTCTTTCCTTCCACCCTGTCTCAATGTTGCAGCAAAATTTCCCTGTCTTGTTTTGGCTGACTTCCATGTTCATTCTGTAAACAGGAGAGAAAGAAATGGCTATGAAAAGGGCGGCTTGATCAAACTTTCTTGATTCCACTGAGACTGGGCGAAAGAAATCTAGTTACTGTGGTTTCAGCTCTGTTATTTGCACTCTGTGGGACCTTTAACCATTCCTTTAGCTTATGGTAGTTTACAGACAGGCATTACCTCATCTACCATCATCTAAGCTAGCAGAAAGCTCTGCTAGTGAGTTCTAACCCCCTGCTAATATACTTGACCTCTTATCAATGTGTGTGACCATAGCATCTGATTTATCTCAATTAAATAGCGTCAGTCTGGCTCACAGTTCCTTGAAAGTACCACGCAAACAAATTTCACGTGTCTTTGTTATTACTCTGTCTGTAGAACCTCTTAAACGGGTAATCGCTACAGGAGTAGAGTGAACACTTTGAAATTACTACGGGCTTTTCAGGATCTTAGTATTAATACTTGATTAAGCTAAGTAAAAATGTATTTTAGTTAAGGATGTGGGTAAGTTTAAGAGATTATAGACTGCTTTTTCTCCTGCTTTATAATTAAAATCAAGTCCCACTGAGGATCTATAACTTTTGGATCTCTATCAATACCCTAGCAAAGTTCCCTCTCTTCCTTACACCCTGCAATGGACCCTGGCGCAGTGTGGTACGTTTAGCATCAGAGCTGCTATACAGTCCTTTAGAGTTTGTTTTCGTAGTAGAAGAACACTCTACATTTTTGTCAAGAGAACTGTACTGTTGTTTTGCAAGGCAATCGTGGAATGAGAGGGTTGTGGTGACCAGGGAACATGTATCTCTCGTCCTGAATCTCTGTAGCTAGAGTCAGTCTTGAGGCAGGTTGACCCCTGAATACACAGGTATTGCGATTTTGGCTAAGTTCTCACAGGGGCATTTTGCTGAATGCTCTTCTGTCACCCTTGTGGTGTAGGTTATGTAAAATTAATAAGTTGCATGACTCATATATACATGATATTGTATTTATAGCATTCTTGTCGGGTCTCATTAATATATATTAGAAAAGTGCTTTGAAATTCTCCAGTGAAAGACATTATACCACAAGAATACAGAGCATTTTCAAACCTTGACATCAGCTTTAATCAGCTCTTCAATTTAAATTGTCTTGATCTGAACTTCAGTTTGGGATCCTCTCCCTCAGGGCGGCAAGAAGGTTACTTGACTGAAGTGCTCCCAAACTTCTTGGAAAACTGAGTGATGAACCAGGAAGTCTGTGTAGCTTGGGCACTTCCCACATTACATTTGTACCATAAACCAAAAGGCAGATTTTTTTCTAGTCTTCCCCACTCAGCTGCAATATCAACAACAGAGCCACAAAATTAACCAAAAATATTCTTTCGCTACTATTCGTTAACATAATAGCTGTGAATGTAGGCTCAGATAGTCAACCAAAACATACTCCTTTGCTACTGAATTTGGAGTGGGAGGAAGTGTGGTGGGGGGGAGAACATGAGCACAAATTGCCTTTTCTCCTCCACTCTCATTTGTTTTCAGTGCCGGGCAGGCTTGCTGCCTTCTGAAAGGGAGGGAGACAGAAGCGGGGAGTGAAGGGAGCAAATTGGGATTAGTCACTGCAGCGATCATGCATAGAGGAGTATATGATTATTTCTGGCTGACTTTTCTTGGTCTCTTGTCAAAAAGCACAGGTTCTGTGCACAGAGCGGAGACTGAGCAGAAGGATTTTTGGGGCTGCCATCGCCTGCATTAGAAAATAGTTCACAACTGAAAGCTTTTCAAACAAAATTATTCTTGGGGTTGTCATGTTACTTCAGGTCAGTGTCTTGCGTGCTAAGAATGATGTCCTTCTCCACAGAACAGGGGAGATGCAAACTCCTTATCCTCTTGGGGAGAAAAGAAATGAAAATTAAAATAGATTCATTATCCCATAGCTGTGCTCGATGGCTGCAATGCAGGCTGAAGGAGCAGTGAGAGCTTGTGGTAGGACTGGAAACCTGGTTGCTCTCCCTGCTGAATGAGGTAAACAGTTTGGTCTCCAACGGAGTAGCATCAATCCACATCAGTCAGGAGCAAGGACAAAAAAAAAAAAAAATGAAGAAGAAAGAGAGGGACTGCAGAATGCAACACACAGATAAATCAGTCAGAGATACAAAACACTTGTGTTTCTAATCTACTGTTTTTTAAAATTTATTTTAAAGGTGAGGTAGGTGGAAGCAAGCCACATGCAAGTCTTATATGAAATTTGTTTCATATATATTTTTTTTCTAAATACTTACATGAAACAAATTGACAGAAGATGTTCAGATTTATTACAAACCTCTGTAAAAATGAGGCATTCTTACTGATTTATGGCAAGACTTTGTCATGTACAGGGAGCAGTAAGCAAAAAAGCAGAAACAGGTGTCTCCTGTTACTGGCAGAACAGAAGACAGGCAACAATATGGGAAGTCTAACATTAAATAATGGTTGCAAAAGTCTTTGGGGAAATGGAGATGTGGGATAACGAGTGAAGGGATTCAAAAAGTAAGCTGACATCATCAAAACACACTGGATATATATTTTAAGTGTTCAATTCAACTCTCAGTTATCTCAAGATAGCAGGAGCTGGAATAAATCAAAACACTTATAAACAGGGCTGTAAGAATATGAGCTATACATCTGCCTTGAAAATTTGAAAACAAATTTCTGTAGGTATAGTCTTGAACTGGAGCCAGCAGAGAAGGGAAGAGCCTGGATGACTTGTGTTGTGCATCTGTCCTTGTGTGGCAGCCCAGGGCAGCCAGCCGAGCTGGGGAACAGCACAGCCAAGATCCTGAAAGCTTCACCATCTGCCCACACCCAGAGCTGGCTGCGCTATGTGGATGGAGCCCCCGAATCTTATCACCCAATGTGTAATAACTCTTCTGACTAGCAATGGCTCTAGGGGGTTGTTACTCAAAGCAAATAATGCTGTGTCAAGCCCCTTATGTTTCTCCAGTTTCTAACATGACACATAGTACTAAAATAGTCCTTGCTTTTATGAACCTCGTGCTGCTCCCACAGCAGAACAAGCCCTCCTTCTGTTAATTGAGACACAGAGAAATGTCTTTTAACTTCTCAAATTACTGAATCAACATTTTTTTCCTCCTCCCCCAACTTCCTTGGTTCCCCCTTCTTCCAGAGAATATGTAGCAGGAAAGAAGTCAAACAGCATGCTTAATGGAGATAATAACTTCCTGGATGGTCTTGTTTCTCTTTTGGATGTGCTGCCTAACAGGTAAAATCTTAAAAAAAAAAAAATTGGGAGAGAGAAAAAATATTTGAGAGGTATTTAATTAAATCCATCTTTAAAAAAACCTGGTTTACCAGGGCAAAATCCTTCTTATAATTTTTTTGTGTATGTATCACCTTTGTGGATCACAATTTCTTATGCCCTTTGAGGAGTTTTGTTTAAATAATAATCATTATTCTATCTGTGCTCTCGGTCTTCCTCCCTAGATCCTCGTTCTGAGCTGCTTTTGCAAAAGCGCACTGGAATTTCTTGGAATAGCTAACATGAAACAGTTAAAATGAAACAAAACAAAACCCACCATGTAAGATGTGGATATCAAATATGTTCTTAATTTTTTTTCAACGCATAAGTTTGAATAAAATAACATGCATGTTTTTCAGCCTCAGGAAAAATACTTGAGTTCTCTTAACAAATGTAAAATGACACTAACATCAGTGAGTTAGCCTAGTATTGCAGGAATTATGCTTTGGCCCATGGTATGGAAGTTATAAAGGCCAGATCTTTAGGTCTGTGAAGGTACAAATTGGTGCCAGTGGGATTTTCAAAATCAAAGATTTATATACTGGATCTGTAAATACCTTTAAAAATCTCAGAGTGCTTCTCACCTGCTGCAAAAAACTCTGCCAGTATTTTGCCTAGCCATCAGGCCAAGTCAGAGTAACGTTGGAGTTAGCCACAGTTAGCCACAATTAGTGCACAGTGGTGCACTTCTGAGACCACGTGTTGACAAGACAGCTTCCCGGGGCCGAAATAAGGAAGGATGATTTTGCCATTACCCTGGCCAACTTGGACCCAAAGGGAACAGACTGGATTCATATTCAAATGGTAAAGTTGGCTTTGTTTCTATCCTCACATCGTAACGGTTATAAAACTGTGCTGTAGCAGATGATGATGAGAATTGTAGGCATTTGATTTCAAGTTATGTTCATGACAGATTGGATGACTGGGGTTTTTTTCCTGACCTGCATCTGAATGATAGCTACTTGCTTTTCTAGGACAGCTTAATAAAACAGCATGGTCTCTACAACTTCTGTCTTACCATGTGTGGATGCAGACTGCTTTCTGCTTGGCGGAGATATGTTTTTTGCGTTGTTTGGAATTATTTGTAATGTGATTGTAGCAGGAGATTTCAACTGAAAATGAGGCCTCATTGTGATAGGAAGTACAATTTTTTTCTTTTGTTATTATTTAATTTGACATGGAAGAAGAAGTTGTTTTGTTAGCAGTTAAAATTTGCAAGTAACACAACAGCTCACGGGCTGAGCAGGCTCCGATGCTCTGTGCTGCACCAGGCACAATACTGGACCTAGTTTGCTGTTTTTTCTGAGCTGCAAAAGGGAAAAAACTTTGATTACTACGTGAAATGGGTATGATCTTGAATCTTTCTTTAGATGTCAAAATATTCTGGTCTGCCACGAGCTTCTTGTCAGGTTAGGGAACTAGAAATGGAGAGAGAGAGCCTGGGATAATAGCATCTTGTATCTCGTAGTTGCCTGAAGAGGAAAATTTTGAGGAGCTCAGATGCGTTAGTATGAGCATAGACTCTTATGTTAGGGAATGAAATTGTTATGCGCTCACAAAGATCTCTATGCATTGCAGAGCTGTCCAGGACTATGAAGATGTAGCTCTTTCATTTTATTTTTGCTTCTGTGTGCCTTGCTCACAATTGGTGTGTTGTGATTTTTTGATTTCACACTTGCTAGTTGCTCTGTGTTTCAGGAGGACATATCAGTTTTGTTTCACAGCAAGAGCCCTAATCGTGAATGACTCCTCATCGCTGCTGTGCACTTTCAAATCTATTCTAGGCTAGTCGAAAAAGTCACACATTATGACAGCATGAAGCACTCAGAAAGAAGCCCGTTTTTATGACAGAGGTGAAGATGAGTTACACTGAGGCAGTGTATTGAGAGAATAATAGATGTCCCAAATCTGTATTCATCTGCACATGTTACTTTGTACATAATGGGACTTTCATCTGGCTCAAGGCATACAGGACAAATTATTTCACAAGGATGATATGTCCTTGTACTTTTTCTCCAGTGAATTGGATACAAACAGGTCTTCCATTACCATCACTCATGCATGTCTTTTTTCCCCACTTTCAAGCAGAGACAAATGCGAGGGAGGGGGGGTGGGTGGAGGAAAAATCCAAGATTATTCCAGCTTCTCTTTTTACTGTGGCTGATACTAAGGCATTTGTACTCTTTGGAGCATGGTCTCTAGTGTTTGCATCTAGCTTTTGTTATATACGCAAACTTTCTGTACTTGTGTGCAACTTTATAAGGACATCAATGTTTTTCTCTTTCGGTCTTTCTGGTATGCAAAGTGTGACAACCAAATGAACTGCTTGCAGGGCTAATAAGATGATAAAGAAGAATATTGTCTAATGGATTATAGTTTAATCATAAACTTGCAAATACTTAAAGCAAGTGAGAATGTTCACTTTCACACACATACTAGGAAAAGTAATTGCAACAGCAGAGATAAGCAGACATTAGCTAATTTTGTTACGACAAGTAAATTCATTTTTGCTTCTAGGCTGAGCTGTGGTAACTGATTGCGTTTATGGTCCTAATCTTCAGGGCAATTTAAGCCAGTCATTTTTACCTGGTCTTTGAAGAAAACTCGGAGTATGCACCCAGTCTGTCACTGCTTGTGTTCTATTAAGCTGTGGAGAAGCTGTTGCGAATGACGTTATGTGATGTGAGATGTAGGGAGCTCATAGTGCTATTGGGTGATGAGTTTCTCCTCTGAAGTCTTGGGGGTAGACAAAAAATACCATATCAACACTGAGCTGTAACTTTCTTCTGTGTGCTCTCAGTGGTCTTGGTATCATGGCAAGAACATATCTAGAGTTGCAGTACTTAATATAATCCCAACCGATCCCCAAACCCTCGCCCTTCTCTGCTGCTTTAAATTTCTAAGGCTGATAGTACACAGCTTAGTCAGGGGAATACTTCTGCCTATTGACTCTCCTGGCATCTGAGTTAGTTAGGTAGCAAAAATTACATCAGGAATATACCTCAGCTGAGAAACAGCATGCAGGTCTAATGTTGATAGCAAAGGGGTTTCGTTGCTCTATGGGCACACTGGAGTGGATGTAGAGGGAAAAACTGAATTATGTCAGTAAAGATCTGATGGAGAATAAGCCAAGAATGTATTTAAAATTTTAAAAAGCTATAAATAACTAACAGGAACAACTCTTTTGGCTTGGTTACCAAACAGCTCCCATTGCCATGGGGGTCAGCACTGTCAGTGTGCATGTTCTTGCATCTTTCTGATGGATAGGCTGTGTGTGTACGTGTACATAAAGGACCATGCTCTGCAAATGGAGAGATTTAAAGGTGCACACCCGGCATTTAAAAAAATATATTGGTGCCCAGCTCCAATTTTTTTAAAGATCTTGTATTCTCTGAATTGTAAGACTCATATATACATTTACAAAGCTGTGCTAAAAACTGATCATTATGTGACTTTTCATGGTCACGTAATGTGGAAAGAGAAGAACCTGGATTTTGGTATCCTGAAGTACAGGCAGGTGTGCTCCCAGAAGGATCATGAAAACTGTTTTGGTTCAGTCAAAGAGTTGGGCAAGATCTTAGGCAATATATTTATTGGTTGAATTTTGAGTGCAGGAATTGGTAAGATAAGAGCAATTTGTATATTTGCATTGCAGTTATTGAGAAACGACCATACTGAAACTGGCAAATGGCAGCCAGCCAACTAGACTAATATATTTTTTCCTGGGTTAGTGTGGTGCAAAATGACCAGCTCTTACGTGTGGAAGAACCACTTACTGTGAATTAAAGAGAAGGAAAAAAAAAAATCCATGTCGCCATCTCCATCCTTCCCTTTCACTGGTGACTAAAAACACTTCATAAAATGGGAGAAGAAAACAATGACATAAACTAATACATGATGAACTCATATTTAGAAGTTAACTAGGAAAGAAAATTGTTATCACTTTTAAACTGTGCATATTTTTATATGTCACAATGATAATATATACTGCATTGTCTAGTGACCTGAAAGCTTTTTGTGTTACCAGCATGAATGCCTATGAAATAAAGCTCAGTAAATACTTACTACGGGATATGTCTTGGAAAGGTTATGTTGACTCATTTAAGGTCATGCTGTTTATAAAATCATCCTTTTCCTAAGAGACAATATGAGTTAAAATGAGGAAACAGTATTCTAAAATGGTATTTTTTTGTTTTACAGTCAATTCTACTTTAGGAAACAGATTTTCCATTGACTATTTCCACACACCATTTTCTCAGCTGACTTTCATCTCTCAGTGCTTAAGCCTTATCATGCCTGGGGAAAAGCTCTCTAAGGTATTGAAAGAAAAATACATAAAAAAAAGCTAATGGCTAAAGTTTAATTCTATAAATTCTGCGTTCAAAGCAAACCAGCTAGAAATTTAATCTGTATGCTCTCCATACTATTACTGCTGGATTACCTCAGCCTAAGATACTAGGCTGATGAATGTATTTATAAAGGTTTGTCTGCATCCCTGCTGGCCACTGAATAACTGCCAAGTGCAAAAACCACGACAGCAGCAAGGAATAGTAGTTTCTATGAAGAGAACACCAAACCTGCAGAACAGGGTTCTCAGCATCACCTAATGAACCAAGACTTGTATTATCATTTGAATGACTTTTTAGCAACCCACTTCATATAAGACACAAAACAAATCAGAAGCAAGTTCCAGGGATTTATTACTCTTTGTCAACTCAAGAAGAGAGACCTTGATCTCCTGATTGATTCTTGTATGCAGGGCCAGCCTTTGCCACAGAGGCAAAGGATTTATGAACATGCTTACATCTTTTGCTGAGTAGGACCTTTTGAGTGCTGAAAGTTATATGCCTTGCTCAGTCATGGCCATCAGGTACTTTTTTACTGGGGAAAAAAAGAAGAGCTAAATGAAATTTAAGCCTTATAGTATCAATTTATACAAAAAAGATTAGCAGCCAAAATACATAAAAATGGCAATACAAATCTGAGTTGTAGCTGCCATCGTACCATACACAGCTGATGTTTCTGGTCTCATCTGACTCTTCGTGTTTAAAAAGAAGAGAGAAAAGCATCTGCAGAAGGCAGTTTGTTCGATCTTAAGTGGATGAATCAAATTCTTTAGATCCATGTCTCCCTACAGAAAACAGAAGCAATGTAAATGATGAAATTTGACCATATGCCCAATTTTTAGTTCACTAGAATAAGCCAGATGAATCGCACACCAAGTACAGAAGTCTCTGCATAAAAGTTCTGATCACATGTCATTAAGGACTCCTCACTTTGAAAGTAAGACTATTTAGTATTTTAGTTGCACACACAGAAATGTGCAGAATATTTAAGGAAGTTCTTGTGATAACACACAAGTGGAACCCAATGAAGGGTAGATGGAGTGGTTGTATATTAGAGTAGAAGTAGGGGAAATTATTATTTTCCTGATCTGGTAAATACAGTTGCAGAAGATTCTGCTTTGCAAGTTAAAGCTAGTAAGCTGCTAGGAGAGGGCACTGTAACAGCATTACACCTTTCGTGAAAGCCATAAAACACTCAGTAATCTGGACTGTCATTCCTCAGATAGGTAACAGCAGTCATTCTCCCATGGCCAGTCTCTTCCTCTGGACACGTGGAGTAGCATGTGTTAGATCCGAAAGGACTTCACCTCACAGCTGAGGATCCTGACTCCATATCCTAAGCTCTTTGTATGTGCTCCTCTCATTCTCTTCCTTCAAGTCAGTCTGTGGCAGCTATACTAAAAACTAAATACTTGATACCAAATAAATCCTGCTGGCATTATCCCTACAGAGAAGGTGGCAGTGACGAGCTATGAGTTTTTGCAGCATTAGAGAATTTGGTAGCGTTCATGACTACTGAGCAGCACGTTGCCAGCAGTAGTGTGAGTGAGAACACTTCTGTGGGTAGGAATTTATCAAATCAGTACAAATGGCTGAGCTGAGCCTAAAGTCACACTCGAAATTAATTGAAAATCGGGCTGTAGCAGAAACTGAAGTGTTCTGTGTGGGTTTGCAATTGACCCTGTGCTGTACAGGGAACTACAGAGTGCTCATCTCTTGCTAGTAATCAGGGAAGCGGCACTGGCTGCTTGCCTTTCTGAGCACAGGTTGGGAAAAAAAAAAATACAAAACCAAAACTCACCAAGCAAAACAACCAACCCCCCAAAAACCTGCACAGCAAATAGTAGCAGGAGAAAAACAAAACCAAAACCAAAATCATTCATCCACAGGAACTACATGTAAAAAACATGAGAAAATCTCAGCAGTTACCTGGTCACCTCTTGCCAATTTAGAGAGCACATGAATGCAACAGGGCAGCCACTAGTTCCACTTGGATCTGCATCATAATAAACCTGCGCTTGAACCTGAGTGAGCAATCTTTCAGGGAATAGCCATAGCAACGTTGTGGTTATGGCTTGGGGCAGAAAAATAGTACGTATTTTAGAGAACAGAATAGGAAGACTGGTGATACAGATTTAGACTTTTTTTTTTTCCTCCTGACCATGCCATGGCTCCTGTGACCTTTGAAGAAACAGTGGTAGGTGTTTGGGGCTTTTTTTCTGGAGTTAAGTTGAGGGGCACAGGGTGATTGGAAAATGTGTGACCACATTGGAAAAGGTAGACCACTTGTTTAAGGTGAAATCTGTACAAAACTGAGGTCAGCAACTTAGATGGGGACAAAATGTACCCCACATCTGCTTCTAAGTTCTTCATGTCAGAAAAAGCGATCTGAAACAGAAAATTGGAGTTTTTTCTATTAATGGCTTATTTCAAATTTTCCAAACTTTCTAGTAATGTGAGAACATATTTGAAAAATATATTTTTTAAAAATATTTAAGAGCACTTTGGTGCCTAATTCCCTTTAAAATCACTTGGCGTTAGGGAATAGGAAGCTGGCCCCTGGAATAGTCCCCATCTGTAAATTTATTCATTGCAGCTAGTCTCTTCTCATATTATAGATTAACATGGAAGGGGAACAGAAAGTGTTCTTCCACCATTTTCCACTAAGTTGCTTTGTGATTTCAAAGAATCGGATGACCACTCTGGTCCCCAATTTCTGATAGAAATGAAAACTCTAACTTCCTCCCAGCTGTGCGCTTTGTAGCTGATGCAAATAGCAAAGCATTGCATTCTGTCTTTAAGAATTAGTTCACCTGTGCACATACGAAGAGTATATATATACCCCCTATCAATTAAAAATGAAGGCATTTTCACTTCTGTACTACTGATAAGGCTCACATCTCTAACCCCTCCATCATACTCTCTGCCAGATAAGACAAAGTTCAGCTGGCACCAGTCCAGTCCAGGTCCTCTCAGCTGCACAGCAGTGATGAAGCATGTCAATGGTCAGAGTTTCCTCATGATGCAACATTAGTCTTCATGTTCTGCTGACATCAGGAATTTTCTGTTTGACTTTGTAATGTCACCTTTCAGCAACAGTAGCTGTTCAGAAGTTGTTCCAGCATCAGAAGCTTATATTAGGGACTTTTGTCATTTGCCCAGGTTGATCCACAATTGTGGAGATGAAGCATTAGATAGCATGAATGAATTTGTCCTTCATCATCCAGAAAACACATTTCCAGGATTCCTTCTCATCTCCCATAGGGAACTTTGAAATATAAGACACCTCAAAGATCGTTTGACACTGTGGAAAATGAGATTTCTCTCTAATAATCCAAGTTCTTCAAAATCCACATTAATTTCCCACTTTGCCTTCTCCTTCAGCATTTTCCTTGGATGATCTCTTCCTCCTTTCCTCTATGGTGCAGAGGAAACTGAAATATAATTGGATGCATTTTGACCTTTAGATGCTGTGCTGTGAAAGCACTTAGTCTCAGTTGATGGAGAACACGTACGTTCTTAGGATAATGTATGTGGAGCATACTGTTCAATTAACTCCTGTTCTGAGAAAGTAATCTTTCTTTTCCTTTCCCCCCAACTTCTTTTTTTTCAGAATTTAACAGAGGAGCCACCTAACCTGACCTCATCTTCCCACCTGACCTCTGTACAACTCAGATCATTTTACATTTGTTCAGGTAGAAATTTGCTTTCACTGTTCTCTCAAAGACAGAGAACAAGTATTGACTAGAGAAGATCATACAAGGTCCGCTTTGGTAGAGTTAAGGGAATTGGTGAGGCAATGTAACACATTTCCTGTGCCCTTTTCTGTTTTCTGTTATTAACATACAGGCTCAGTAGGGAAGATGCGTTTTAATTAAAGCACACGGTTCATCTGGCATGTGTGTGTGTTTGGGTACATCCCCAAGGGATATCTAAACTTTAATCACAGACTCCATAAAGGTCTGAGTTGGGGAAGGTGACCAAATTAATATTTTCCATTAGAAGAATTACCCTTTTTGACATTATTCTAGTACTAGAGAGAAGCTAAAATTCTAGAGTGGAGAGAAACCAAACTGTATTTGCCTGAGTGTGAGTTCCTGTCGTATTTAGGCTGTATACATGCAGTCAGTATCAACAGCAGAGAGATACACCATCTGTGAAGTTCTAACCTAGTTCTAAACTTCATCAACTTAAAGGTCTCTGGATCACTGTGCTTGAGTTTTGCCCTCTCCAGTATGAAAGGTGGGATAGAAGTATGTATTTAGCAATAATTTATTAAATATTGTATATGCTAGTGAGGTGATACATAAAAGATATTAGCCCTACTGAATGCAAACATTTCTTTTTTGCATATTAAGTATGCTGGCATTTACTTAATGCTGTCATAATAGCAGTAGATAGCATCAAAAAAATATTTCCTTCCAAATTATTAACTTGAGAATGGTAGCAGAACGTGGTGGACTGTACATATCATATTGACATCTGCTTAAAAAAACACCCTCATATTCCGTATTCGTGTGCAGAGAGGGGAAAAAAATACCTGTCCCTTTAAGACTGTCTCCCAGAGCAAAGAACTGTTGAAGCTCATTTATAAAATATGACCAGCAGATTGTTATTACTGGTTTCTTCAGACTGAGAAGAGCAACTGTGCTGAGGACACTACTCATAGAGCAGAATGCCAGAAATGGTGTGTTAACCTGAATCAAACACCATAAATTATTGAGAACTGCTGCTTTTGCAGTCTTTTAACTTCTTAAAATATTCTTTCTTGTATGGAAAATCTTGAAGGTAAGGGTTCCATTTCTCCCATGGAGTAATTCTTCCAAAGGGTATTTATTAAAGGGAGTTCTCTGCACAGCCCGGGGAGAAGTGTAAATAAAAATTAAAGCCCCAGGAATAAATATCCTTATTTGCAAGAAGAATTTACATTTTTGTAACAATTTTTCTTACCAGTTTGTGACATTTTTGTTCACGCTCTTGAAGATCATTTAAAATAATCCTTTCCTTTTGCAGTCAACTCTGCAGTCTGTGCCTGCTCCAGAATTCAGTGGAACACATAGAAAGCTTACGATGTCTTTTCTTCCCTAAATTCTGAAGGATGACTTTGCCTTTTTTGTTAAAACTATCGGATCTAATAATGATAGCTAGCAACTCCAAAGAAACCTTGTCATGGGGCAGGTTCCTCAGAGTGGATCTTTCTCAGGTCATGTCTATGAGACTTGCTTTTTCTGAGACCGTTTGTATCTTTTTGTGAAACCATATCGGTTTCAGTCATACAAAATGTTTTTTACTGAGAGACTTTGAAACAAGAGTAAAGAGAACTGGATGTGTAAGGTTAGATGTTGCAACATTTAGCAGAAAATACTCTGTGAAGAGTGTGAGTAGGGAGCTGTGAAAATAAGAAAGGTTTGGTAATGGGCTGAGCCAGGTGATGCAGTAATGATGGAAGCAGTGCAGGAACCCGAAGGGCTAGGTATTTAAGATTTAACTCATACTTCAAAACACAGCTAAATTGTGTGAAAGCAGTCTGCTGCCTACTCTGGGTGGTGACTTTGCATGGCAACAGAAGGGGGTTTCGTGGGCTGCTCTTTTTTCTGTTTATAAAGGATTGGAAGGTGGCTGGGATCATCCCAAAACTGTGAAGTGTCTAGCCTGCACGGAGAGAGAATTTTATAAAAAGGAGTCTATTAAAGAGTGTTTAAAGAGTCCAGAGTTTAATTCTGTTCCCTGCAGAGTGACTCACGTGAAACAATACGTTTCCAACAAGTGCACAGTAGATTTATTGGAGATAAGATTCTAATTTCTGAGTAAGATTAATGTTTGCCATTTTTATTGTAATTGTTCTTCGGTACCATTTGTCACCATCAGAGGAAAAACATGCATTAGGAAGCTGGTACAAAAATACTGCAATGTGACTATTATGCATGTTTTGCAATACTATTTATTTTATGAATCTTTTTATGTGCTTTCTGTGGAGGTACCACTGCAAGACTATAGCAGAGGCCCAGATCCTGAAATCTGGATCCTAGTCCTATCTTTGTTATAAGGCTTGGTACCCGATGACAGAGGACTGCAGGAATTTTGCCAAGCCAGAAGCATGAGCCTTTTAGTTGTTCGGTGCACTTTCAAAAGTAATTCAGACCTCAGATGAATCCACAGGTACTCTGTCTGAAAAGGTCATCCTGGCTCTCAGTCATTCCATTTAAGTACCTAAAATTAAGGAAAATGAATCTTGGTGAGAATGATTCATCGTATGATTTAGAATGAAATTAGCGTTACTCACCACTGGAACAAAATATATCTGACTATATAGTAGAATCACTTCCAGAAATAGCCAGTATTTCATCCAAGAGGTCTGGGTATAGTGTTCAATATTGTCTTGTAATACTTGCATTGATGTTATTTTTGACCACCGTTACACAGTAGGTGATCACAATGGTGGTTTTGCCCTAAGAAGTAGATCCTCATAGCTTTACAATTTACTCCTGCTTTGGGATTTCAGATGCCCACTTTGAAAACTCTGTGATACTTCAGGATTTATTCTATAAGACCTGAAAGAAGTCAGATTTGTTCAGTTTTTAGTTCCACTTGTCTAATATTAGATAATACGATGCACTTACCAGTACTTTAATTTTACAGAGCTAATGAGCATCCACACCTCCTCTTTAAGTCAACAGAACATGTAACTACTTGCATTTGTGATGATTGGGTTCTGGCCCAATGTGTTTCAAAGTCAGACATTCAAAAGCTAAAGTACATGAAATTAGTAGCTGTTTTGAGACTTTGGTATCTTCCTCATGTAAAACTCATGCTGTTATAAGGAAATAAACTGAGGAAGAAAGAACTTCTGAAAAAACTCCGAGCTCTGCTGCACACCATTTGTTTTCCTATTACTCTTTGAATATTGTTTGTTTGACGTGTTGTGTATCTCCTTGCCTCCCCCTCCTTTTTATTTTAATTGAGACCTGGTTATTGGCTGGAAATTCCACTAACATGACTCATCCTTGCGCTGGAAATGGCTATGAACAGGCATCACATTGTGGGATTTACTCCCTGCCCCGCCCCCCCTTTTTTTTTCTAAGTGCTTTATCGTGGCACGAGCTTGTAATAATGAACTAGGAAGGAAGTTGGAGCTAATAATTTGGTTCTGAATGCACAAGCTCTGCCAAATGTCCCCACAGGCACAAAACAGCCGCTCAAGCTGTGACACCAGCAAATTAAATCCTGGGGGTAGCTGACCAGCAGTAATGAAATGTGTATTTACCATACTGATGCTGTCAGTCCTAAGATACACTGGCTTTACAATCTAGTTAAGTGGGGCGTGTTAGTCACTTCCAGCGGTGCTTAGAAAAAAATATTCAGGTTTATTCGTAGCCTTCATCTGAAAATCGCAAGCCCAGTACTGGCTGGTAACTCTTATGTCATACAACGTGAAGAACAGGATGCTCAGAATGGTCTTTTAAAACACTGCCAAAGTGAAACCCATATCCCAGAGGAGATACTTAATCTCATCTTATGACATGTTAATTGCCAAGCCTTTTTATCCATCCCTTATCTGCCACTTCATTCTATTAACCAAACCTTAGAGCTGAAATGAAAGGATAAAGATTGTTTCAGTAGTTGATGGATAATAAACAACAGATGCCTCCCACAAACCATGTGTCCCGTGCATGCAGCAGTTTAAAAGCCTGGGCATGTACAGCTGTGTGGAAGAGGGCCACATAATCACTGAAAAGAATAGGTACTACTCAAGAGAGGAATGCATTATGCAGTTGGGTGAAGGCACGGGATGGATGAGCCACACAGCTACTAAGGAGACGTCACTCAAAAAATGCCCATGCATCATGGCAGCAGTGGTTCAAAAGCATCTGGACGCAGGCACACAAAGGAGGAAGGTTATCATTTCACAATTCCCACAGACTTGAGGAGATAAAGAACTCAGAAAGTTATGTGTGGACCATTTGCTGAATGGTCCTAGCTGTGTATTCAAGAAAACATGCAAGAGAAGAAATGAAAGTATGGTCTTAAACCGGTTAATACAATACCCGTGGAAGAATCAAAGAATAAAATCACACGCCATATGAGCTGTCTCTGAAAGCATCTAATTATATCCTAGGAATGTCTATAACTCTGCAATTACATGCTTAATTTCCAGCTGTACTTGATTAACATCACAAATAATTTATAATACCACCAAACACAAGGAACTTGCTTTGAACTGTTTGTTGGCACGTGTAAAATTGTTGGGCTCTTTTGTCTGTCTCTTCATAGCAAGGTAGGCACGCTTAGTACCACGCAATTCAGCTGCAAAGCCAAGCAAAGGCTAGAGTAGTTTCAGAGATAACATCATTCTCTTTCCTTTAGCGAAGCAATCAAATGCCAATCTGTGGAAGGTCAAAACGCTCTTACTTCTGTGGCATTATACATGCACCTCAAGGTTAATTTGTGGAAATATCCTTGCTGAATCATGTCTGTCTTTCCTTGCTTAGTCTTGGAAGATAACCAGGCTTTCTGTGATACAACAGCCCACATACTTCTGGAAAGCCAGTCTGGGGGTGCCTTCCTTCTCCTGCCTTCCCGTGTCAGGAGTCTGAATTAAGAATCATTCCACATTTTCTTCGTTTGGCGAGAATGGGAAGGAAGAAGGATAAGAGTACCTACCTCTACTTAATTACCTTACCTATGTAATCCCCAGTGGATCCAAATGCTAGATCAGGATTTAAGGCAAAATACAAACCCTTGAAATGGGGTATTTTGATCTACTCAAGGGTAAGGCTGTTGATTTCAGCTGAGGCTAGGGAAAACACATGGAAGCTTTTGCATAATTGTAGTCTTACATTATAAACCTTTTGGAGTAATCACTCTGCCATCTGTGAAGAATTACCCAGACTTCCACTCCAAAGTATTCATCAATTGATAACATAGGTTTATATCATTTTAGCAACATAAAAGTAATTTTTTGAAAAGACTAATGAAAGCAAACCTCAAATCAGCAGCTTAAGTTGCATTGCTTCTGCTTTTAATTTCAGGCTTGAAGCTGTCTAGACTGGTTATTCTATTTGGGCTGGACTTATTATACATGATACCTTGTTCTCATGTTGGGTCAGATGAAAGGGTTTGCTTAGGTCCTTTCTTCTCAAGCCTATAGTTTTGCCCGTAGGGTATGACTTTAGGTACACTGTGAAATCTCAAAGTCCAGTGATAAAATCATATACATATATGTAAAGGCACACTACTGTTAATTAAAATCTTACAGCCCTAGAACCAATTCTTTGTTCTCAGGTTTGGGGTTTGTTTTGTTGGTTTTTTTACATGTTGGGCATTGGCAACACTATGTATATATGTGAATTCCAAATAGGGAGCCTGGCTCCTGCAGCATAAATCCAAAAAGGATTGTTCTCATGGAAGAATCCCCGCTAAACAAAACTACAAGAAGACAGGAGGTAGCCTGAATTAATTAGAATTAATCTTTGAAGGAGCTGTCCAGCTCTTCATTAGAGGAACAACCTGGCAGAATGAGTAAGTTGCAGACTAGCCATGGCTGTCCACCCTGCCCCCCAACTAGAGCTCTCAGACTGTGAAATATGAAGGAAAAAAAGATATCATGGGGTTGGGAATTGAGAATATCAGATACTACAGTTTTCGCTGGAGGTAAAAAGATTCTAAGCAGCAGGGTGGCCTAACAAAAAGGCAACTCTTAATGTAAGCTTGAACTTTTCATTCTCATTAATTACCCTGAATCTGTTTTGAAATTCCTGTAGAGAACAAGTGCTGTTCCCTGACAGCTGGTTTGCAATTAATAAATAGGAAAGTGTTTTCAGCTGGCAACAACTGAACATGCTCATGATATATGAAAATAAGGTTAAATTGCTCCTTTCTCTCTACTACTAATAAAAGAAATATTGAAAGTGAAATGGTGTAGCTTAGGAAATGAAAAGTGCCAACCAAAGCTGTGGACATAGTTATGAGAGCTGCTTATCACCTGGTACTGGAACAGACATGTTTGGAAAAGCTTAGTCAGTGCCAGAATTTATTCTTCACTTGCAGGCTTTCAGAATATATTGCATTGAAGAACATATGATCCTGTTTCTGCAAGATAAAGGAGTCTTGATTTAATCACCTCTTGGGGGGGATTTAAATGATTTAAGCTTTGTGGCTTTATTGGAAATCCTCTTGCCCCTGATACCCTTGTTAATCTCATCCTTCTTCTCCTCTGCTCTACCTTCTGTCAGGAAAGAATGGCGGAGGCTTTGTTCCTCGGGATGTAAGGGATAGAGTAGCCAGAGCATCAGAAAGCACACGGCAGGAGCCAGCCTCCGCTGCAGAGAGACTAGCCTGATAATCAGATGCCTGTGGACTTTGGCTGACAGTGAATTGTATTCTGAAATAATTGCTTTGGTGTTAACTCTATTGCAGAATATGAAATGTAACTTTATCATAAATGCAACATGAGTATCCTCTGGATATCAAGGAAATAGGTAAGAGTGAAATAATAGATTTTAACTTCAGCAAAGTCTTTATTCTTATCTTGTAGAATGCAGAACCCTTCCAAGTTACTGTCCGAGAAGACAATTGTATCATTGTCTCCCTGGAAGCATCTGATGTGGTGAGCTCATCCTCTGTATATGTTGTGAAGATAGCTGGAGAATCCAAGAACTACTTTTTCCAGTTTGAAGAATTCAATAGCACTTTACCTGCCCCTGTGGTTTTTAGTGCCAAATACCATGGCCTATATTACATAGTAACTCTGTTGGTAGTGAACTCAAATATGGTTTCCAAGCCATCAAGATCAATCACTGTGTTAACCAGTAAGTAACACCTTTATTCTGCTTTTTCTTCTGTTTCTTCTCTTTGTGTGTGGGTTTTTTCCCCAGAAGCTGTTCTTGTAGAGAAGGTTGGGTAGGATGTGGGGTTTTTGTTTTTTTTTTTCATTTTCAATATGTCCTCCTTGTGTATAGGTGGAATCCCTGTGTGAGAGCGGTAGGGAAGATGTGTTGAGAAGATTTATGAGTGAAAATTCAATAGGTCTGGGCAAAAAGTAACTGACAGCTTTCGGTTTCCCCCAGATGACCCTTCCTGAACACTGACTGGAAAGGTTTAACTTACTGAAATAAGTGTGATGGGTGAACCTGCTTTCCAGATGTTCATCCTAAACCCTTTGAACCAGGAGTTCTAAAAATCTAGTAAAAGGTACTGAAAGTGTTGCCAGACATTTCAGTGTAAGCACTCCTGTTAAATGGTGAAGGTATATTCTGTTTTAAGCGCTGTAACAGTACGTTCTTTGATTACTAATATATTGAAGGACTACTAAACTTGGAAAGCAGATAGTGGTCACCAAAACCATGTGTTTCTGCCAGCACAGCTGAAGGCTTTTGTGATGGAGACCATATCTGTAGCAGTCTGTCTCTTACTATCTACAGGTGCATTGATCCTGAAGGAAAGGTGTGATTTTGTTTGCTCTGTCATCATACAAAGCACCACAGATTTCTGTGTGACTCTGGCCCTGTTTCTGGCTCTGCTCTTACTCCAGAGCTGTCTCCATGTGCCAATCTGAAAACAAGTTGTAAAATATAAAAAGATTTCTTCATCTGGAAGACGGATTCAAGAAAAGAAAGACAAAAAAACATTATTTGAATGGAGCAAAACCACTTTCCTTTTTTTTTTTTTTTTTTTTCCTAAATAGCACCTTGGAATTCATGGACAGTTTTAGTTGGTTTGCCGATGAGAAATGGTTGTGATTGTGTCTACTTACACTGTTCTGTCAATGAGGAAACGCCATCATTCAGTGACATCCAGGGTATATTACAGTAGCCTCATATGTTACTGAGTAAGGTGCTTGAAACTTAGGAGTAACCAGATTTTGCATCATGTATACATTCTTCACCCTTACCTTGTGTGCTCAAGATGTGCTGTGATAAGGACAACCATGAAGGGTCCTGTGGGACAGGTATCTTGTTGTTGGGTAATGCAAGTCTTTCATAATTCATATGGGTAAGAACATCTTTGTGCAGTGAACAGTTGAAGGCAGCCTGAATTTCCTTTACTTTGACTGCTTTAACCTTCCTTGCAGTCAGGCAGTAATTCTAATCCAATTACCTAGTTTATGGTTTGTTTGTTTTCTTAAAAGAAAATAGTGGAAGCATCAGTATATATAATATACTGTATGTATATATAATGCCACACTATGAATTTCCACTGCGTTTTGAATGCTGCATTTGCAGTTATGCAGCAGGGCTCATTGCTGTTTGATTTCCAGAGCCCATAAGGGTCACTGGTAGCAGGGGAAGGTGCGATCCAGTACGGCAGATGGAGCACACAATCCTGTGAAGCGTATCTGAAGAAAGAAGGGAGACAGTGTTGCTCAGCCTGCCAAAGCCAGCCCCAGACTTAACCATTTCTGGCTCAGGGGGTTTCCACAAGGTTTTCCCAAAAGAGCAGGAGGCTGGTGGCTCCAAGGGGCACATCCCACGTCACTTGCCTTCTTCCAAGCCTTGACAGTGTTCTTCCTGATGGAAAGGAGCCCACCCCTTCTCACCACCTGTCTTACGCTGCTTGCTCTGGCAGCAGCTGCAGGGTTTCCTGCCGTGGCCTCTGCTGCTCAGAGGCAGAGAAAGGACCCGTTTTGGCAGCTGGCCAATGCTGGTTGGGAAAGTCATGCAACAAAAAGGGAAGAGCAAATTTCACTGGTTTGCCTCAACAAAAAAGACAGCCAAGTTCATGGAGAAGGGGCTTTCCTGCAGGCAGCGTCGAAGGATGCTGTTGTGAGCACTAGAAGTATGCTGTAAATTGTGAGCTTCAGAAGGGAAAAGGCCCCGTCTCCTCCTAGTATTTTCTGTCAGGCAGACTGGTGAGTGCTAGCTCTCGTGTAGCAGCCTCAGCGACTAACACAGCTCATCTCCTGGAGCTCAAGGATACAGGAATGAAACTAAATTGGGAATTAAAAGGCAAAGTGGCAGGCTGGGCTTTTCAAGGTGTATTTCGCTACAGTGCTTTTGAGAAGAGATCTTAAAACTCATGTAGTGACGACTGGCGGCTTCTACAAGGGTGATAGCTGTTTTTACTTTTTTTTTTCTTTTTTTCTTTTTCTTTTTATTGGTATTGTCCACTGCCTGTTTTACATTATTTGCTGACTATTAATTAACTTGATTTTTTTTGGCAGACAATAATTAGGATAGATTCGTATTTTCCTTCAAACCATATGCTCCCTCTGCCTGTTTAACATTCTTAGTTTATTTTAACTGTGCAGAGACATGTAAGTATCGATCTAATTTATTCCATCTATATCTTACACGTGGAAAAAAAAAAAAGGCACATTGCAACTAGCTTCTAGGACCAAATTAATTCCTGTTCTAATTTCATTGGTATCAGGAGAGCTTTACCAGTGACAGATTGGCCCCATTTATTAGTCTGCCACAAGATAAATCAAGCAGGATAGCCAGTGATGCCGATCTGGTTATTCCCGAGGCTGCACTTTGATATTTCACAATAGTTTTCTGGGATCTTCTGATGTCTGCAAAGGAGTCCGTACAGGGGTATGTAGTTTTTCAGCTTGGCCGTATGCTGGAGCTCTGAGTTTCTCACAGAGCAGTGTGTATCCAAATTGTGCATGTCAAAACGAGAGCAAGGTTCTTCAAAGAGATTGCCTACTTAGAAATTCAGTGAGAGTCATGAAAGACCTCTGCTTTTCGATGGTTTATCTTGATGGCATTTCCTTTCTCCTATTTCCATCCCTCAGCGATGTGCTGCTTCTCAGCATATTGGCAAGAAAAAGGTACATCTCTTCACAGGATGAAACTTCACAGGATGAAACTTCCATTTCAGTCAGAGAAGACTTTTATTTTACCCCTCAAAGGCTTCTGTCCAGAAAAAAAAGAAAATCCTCAAGACAAAGATGATTTAAAAGCTAATAAAATCATTATATTATACATTTTAAAACATAAATACATATAAATAAGTACATATAAAAATGTAAAATATCTTAACATTATGTAAATATACACATATGCATGTATATATGCTACCATTTTAGGCTTCTGTTATTAATTTGACCTTCTCTACAAGACTGAGCAATTTATTTTCTGCTTGTTTCTGATTGATTAGAATAAGTTAATTTCATGAAAACACCACAAACTCTTGGATTTCCTTGTTTAGGTTCTGTAGTCCAGATTGTTACAGTGCAAAGTGTGAACTATTCCTTGCAGTGGTTCTTCACGGAGCCCAAGGGTTTCGTCAGCTTGAACACAGCCCACACCCTTGTATTGCCTCCTGAGCTGGGATGTTAGAAGGACAAGATGAACAGGGTGCGTTCCACTTTTAGTCAGGAAACCCGTAAAACAGAATCTGAGCACAAAATAGTACTTTTCCTTCTGGTTCTGTAGCACAGCTGTGTTCAGCTCAGTGCTTCACTGAAGAAGAAAAACAGAAACTCTGACTACTTATTATTAAAGATCCCTGTGATGGTTTTCACAAGAGTAGCTGTGTGAATCTTGCTGCCCCGGCCAGATTCCTGTGAGTGCAACTGTGTTGTGCCTGTCGAAATGACATTCCTTCCAGTTTTCTGTCTGGGCTAGGTTAGAAATAGTTTTGGTATCTAACACAATTATTTCAAGCCTACTTTGTTCTGCTCTTGGAGTTTCGGCTTTTCAGCGGGAGTGAAGTAACTCCGGTATTTATATAATTAATTTAGTGTTTTGCAATATTTGTAAAAAAATTCTACTGTATTACTAATTGTTTTAAAAGCAATTTATGAGAGAAATAAAGAGCACAAATGTAAAATCAGTGACTGAAATTCTCACCCATCCTCCATTTTCCCAGCTTGAAGCCTTATTTCATTCTTCCCAGGGTGACTCATACTCATATAGCCTTTTTTTTTTTCCTCCAAATTCATGGTCAATTTTTCTTTTCGTTGTGAAGAAAAATATGTTTGTACATTTGAAGGAATGGTGAAAGCAGTACATATTGCAAAGCTATTGTGTGCTGTAGGGAATATGGATCTCTGCTGGGAATGGGAGAAGTCGGGATCTCGGGATCTCAGGATCTCTGAGGGTAATTCAGAGCAGCTTTGCCTCACTTTTACTTTATCTCATGATTAGGAGTTTTGAGTGGTAAATCTCTCATTGTTTCAAAAGCCAATTATTCCTTACATATATCATTGTAAAATACATTCCCTTTAGGGAGAATTCTGCCTCTATGTCTTCTGCAAAAAAATATTCTCCTCAAGAGACCAACAGGCCTGCTGCCTGGGACTGTGATCTCTTCAGCTCTCAGAAAGTAATTGGCATTAGACCTAGTTAATGCGCAGTTGTCATTGCACCAGATGCTTGAGGAAGTGATTCAGCTGGTCGAATCTTTTCCCCTGGCTCATTAATGGATCAGAGCTGGTGAAGTAGGAGCTTCAGAGATTCGTTTTTTTTTTTTTTCCCAATGAAATGTAAAACTTCATGTTTTTCTTTCTTGAAGGATGACATGGCATATCTTTAAAAAGGCTGATTATCTATGGCAGACCTAATTTTTGAATGTAGCTGAGAAGAACATCTAGATCCATTAGTGCTCAGCTTAACCCAGCAAACAGATCACGCTATCACCTTTTCAAGGTGAAAAAAGTCCTCCATCAGAACCAAAGAAACAAAAAGAACTGCAACCATGTGATTTCCTGACATAATTTCCGTTGGAAGGCTGATCTAAAGTATTGGCCTAAATCTGTTCAAGAACAACAGATACATGTTTGTTCTTTTGAAAACATTATTTTCTAGTTTGTATTGCCTTTTTATTTGCCATCTTATGCAGGCATCTAGAAATTGCAGAATATACCATCACTGAAGTATGAGGAAGATATTACTTCCACTTACACACCCCTTTCATGAGAAATAGCACATGGTTTCTCTCTTGTCTATTATAAACTTGAACATTATGTTGCTAGAGTATTAAACAGCAGCTTTTTAATGTCAAAAATGGTTGCTTTTTAGTGAGAGATAAAACAAGCCCTAAAGTTTATAGTGTAGTGAAAGCTTTACTCTGTCTATGACTTACTCCCAGTAACTATAATAATGTGTAAATAGTGTTGTACTGGGGAGAAAATTACATAATTCACTACTTCTTCGTGTGAATAAATGGAATAACGCATGGGAGTTAGGTCACCCCATTAATGGGGGTTCTTTTTATAAAAGTCATGATATGAAGGCAGATCATGATTAATTTGGGTTTGAGTGTGAGAAGCAAGAGAGTTGATCTCAGGCCTGTTTCAACCACCCACATGTAATACTACATGCATCCAACCGCAGCAACCAGTCAATGTAATTCAATCTGTAGAGTGACCTGATCTACAAATATTAAGAACATATTGATTTGGACTGGAATATGGTAATTATTTTCAATGTGCCTTTGTTTTTTTTTTATTTTTCCATGAATTGCAAATATTAATGTGTTTGGCAAAAATTGAATGCATTAATGGAGAATTTAGCATCCAGAATTTTCCAGGGCACTTGAGGAAGAGGTTAGTATCATTTATTATGCTATCTTGATGTTTATATAATGCAGTCTAGGAGCTAAATGCAAAATGTTGGAAAGTCCAGGTGAAATACAGAAGTTTCTCAGAAACAGACATAGCAGGAAAGCGGTTGCTATAGAAGCAGCAGATTATGAGACACTAAGAAAAAAGGCATATTTAGGTCTCAAGCCTACAAACTCGTCTATGTGCATTTAATATACTCTGCAAGTCTAAAGAGATTTTACATGAAGAAGTGCCTTATATTAGAGGGACACTGAAATCCCCTAAGTCCTTTCTGTAATATGACTTCAGTCATCAGTGTAGTGTAGAGTCTTTATAAAGCTCTCAGTTTTCTTAAGCATTATATTACACTTTATTTAGGCTATTTCTTGAGAACCACTGAAGTCTGTGAAAAGCTGTATCCTAGATACAGAAAACTGTAAAATTAAAAACACCAGACTGTTTATGCTCTGAATTACAAATACAGCTAGTGAAGAGTGACATTTTATGAGTTCTTTAAGTTTAATAGGAGCAGTTAGTAAGTGAAAAACGAACGTGATTTTTATCTGCTGAGTGTCCTTTTAATTTCACAGTGTGCAAATAGCTTTTGATGTGATGATTTCATGCCAAAGGAAGTAAGATAATGGAAGAATCCGTAAATTGCATTACATTACTCATGCTACTTTGCTAAGATCAGCCATGAGCAAGGAGAGGCTAGTAAGCGGAAGATAACAACAAGAAAGAGAGTTTGTGGTGATTACTGCTTAATTCAATTATTGGTTAATTAAATCAAAGCACCAGGAGGAAAAATCACTTGGATTAAAAATGAATATAACTTCCATCCTTTATTTGATTTGTTGTAGGAAGGAATAAATGGGGTAATTTAATCACTGACATAAGAAAGTTGCAGTAATTCTTTCAGAAATAAGGAGCCCTCAGATGTGAATGAGATACCAGGGCTTACCCGCTAACATGAAAGATGACTGCACGTAAGAGCCATGCTATTTAGAAATTGTTATTGACATTTAAACTACTATCATGTTCTGTGTGAGCTGTCATATGAAGTCTCCGGTCATGTGGATAGCCAGATCGACTATTTATTTCAGAATAAGCAATGGAAACAGCTTCAGC
>NW_010422898.1:33857-55535 GCF_000710305.1 Buceros rhinoceros silvestris
AAGAAGACGGCAGACTTTGTTTCCCATGATCTGCTTTACTCCTATTTATTTCTAGGCTATCACGAATTGTCAGCAAAATTTTCACAGATCCCATCATTAAAGTGCCTGTTAGTATCTGTGAGATTGGGAGTTTCCGTTTGTAAGGAAGTGGTTAACATGCAAATATATTGATACTTACCTGAAGTTAATGAAGCATCTTTGCCATGAGACACAGTTTAATAATACCACACCTCTGCATTCCCATTATCTGACAAAGTTAAAAATAACAAGACTTTGTCTTAAGACTTGGGGAAAGATTCTGTTTGCATCTGTGGCGTTTGTTTTGAGTTGTTTTCTTTCTCCATTTCTAATCACATTTGGAAATGCAGTACGGAGGTGAAAATACTGCATTAGTAACCACTATATTTATTTTTGGGAAGTTTCCTGTGGATAAATACACTGAAGTTGGTGGCCCTCTCAGATATGGTAGGAATGGGGACTGTGTAATTACACATGAAATAAAGAAATTAATACATAACATAGAAAATCTTCATTCAGGTAACTTCCTTTGGCCATTACACTGATAAGCTTCTCAGCTAATCTTAAAAGTTCACATTTATGCCAAAGTTATGAGCGATTTCAAGTGTTTTGTTGATTCTGTCTGGACACTTTTACATGATTGGCAACCATTAAAGAAAATCTTTCTGGAGTGATGACTGTGAGTACTTAAATAATAACTGCTATTTCAATTTTATTTTTTATGACAAATAAGGAAATTTTTCTGTTAAAGTGTAAGCATCAAGAACAGAAATTGTTTTGGGGAGGAACACGCGAATATTTGCTTTGAAAACATCCCGGTAGCTTTGCCTCAGACCTCTGTGAAGCCCCAGATATCACCTGGGATATTGAAGAGTGCCTGTGCCATATCTAGCAAAACCATTTGTTTCATTGGTGTTACACATGTGTGAAGAACTCAGTTTGCCTATTAATCTGCTCCTTTCTTCCTTTTTTCCTTTTATTTGTATAGAACCCCTTCCTGTGAGCAGTGTTTCTATCTATGATTACAAACCATCTCCAGAAACAGGAGTATTGTTTGAAATTCAGTACCCAGAGAAGTACAATGTTTTTACCAGGGTAAATATAAGCTATTGGGAAGGAAAAGACTACCGAACGATGCTGTACAAAGGTAGGAAGCAACTATTCCACTCAATTCCTAATGCTAACTCTGCTGGAAACATTTTAAACAGGAGTCTTAGGTGTGGATTTGACATGTATTGGTTATAATGATTTATATTTCAGTAATGATAATGTGTCTTGTTTATATACTATTATATCATGAAGTAAGGAATGGCTCTTCAAATTGAGCTATTGGTTCACCTTTGATTTAAACCTGTTTCCCATCCTAGTTCTAGGGATGGTTCCTTTCTTTTGGACTTTACAGGAAGACTGGGTGGTATGGATGGTTTTTAATCAATTCTGAAATCAACCTGGGAAGGGATTACCAATTTCTGGTGCTTCCATAATAAAAAAAAATTTCCATTGTTTCTTTAATCTTCCCTGCTGCTGTACAGTCCAAAACAAAAGAAAAGGAAAAAAGAAAGAAACCCGAAACTCAGTAGGAAGGACTGAAATATGTTTTTGCTTTCTAGATATGTTTGCTGAGACCCCTGGATGACATTCTGTATCGGTTGAAAGCATTAAAAAAGTTTCCAGTCTCTCCCTCTGGCCAAGGTTTCCTCTGGTTAATAGCTGATAGCTATTAATAGCTGGTCTGGGGTGCCCCAGCGCTGGGAAACCCGTTCAATATACCTGATAACTGGCACAGGATTTAAACCTGGTAGTTCTCTATCACCATGCAGTGACACAGTGCTAATAGCACTACTCTGTATAGTACAGTATATTACTATAGCAATCAGTATTGTCACTGAGTTAATAAACCCTTCTGCATATCATAAATTTCAATGGTCTTAGAATAATCTAATCAAGGGAAATCAATCTAACAATCTAGACAGTCTAAGCTATTTAAACACCAAATCTAACCATCTAAACAATCTAACAAGAGCAAATTCTGCTTCGCTTTTGTTTATAATTGAACTCCCTTTTGCTCTGCAGTATAGATTAAGTTTAGCATCTGTCTCAGAGATCTAAATGGGATTGTCCATAGGAGAGCATCCTAAGAGGTGGGAAAGGCACCTGCACGCTGTGGGCCCTGAAACTCCAATGGCTTAACATTGCACAGTGGAAGTAAACTGTCTTTGAGCAATCCAGGATTGAATTTTAGCCACTGAACTAAGACTCTCAAAGAAGAAGTTTGGTTGCTGTAGGCTCTCTCTGAAGTCAGCAGGGGAAGATATGTACCTCTAGAAGGAGGTCAGAATATTGTGGAGTCCCTTTGCTTCCATACAGAGTGGAGCTAGAAATCACTTTTTCAATGCTGTGAAATGCCAGAAGTTAGGAAGGGTGCTTCTGAATGGTAACACAAAATACAGGTGACCTCCTTCCAGAGAACAAAAGGGATACCAACAGTAATTTTTCTCTTCTACTGCTAATACATGGTTCCAGGGGCTGTAATGCGCAGCTGCAGCTGCTGATAAATAAAAAAGTCAACATGAATTAAGAGATTCACTAATCCTTCCCGTAGCCAAATAGCCCTAAGCAACTTTTCTTCAGCCCTCACGTGTACTGATGGTGAACGAGAGCTCAGCAATCAGTACCGCGGCTTGCACTCAGTTGCATGGTGAATGGCCCTTTGAGCATCTGCCCTGAACTTCATGCCTCAGTCAGCAAAAGATCTATGAGGCTTTTGCATGCAATAGTTAAAGATCTGCAGACGCTGTCAGATGCTCTTTGAGATACACAGTGTCACATGGAACAGGTTGCCAGTTTCGATTCCCTTTCCCATGGAAAGTTGCTTGTTTCTGGTGCTGGTTTTTTTGGGTTTTTTTAGCAAAGTGGCTTTGACAGCCGGGAAAAATGCTGGCAAACTGAATTATTAGAATTTCATGTCTCAGACCAGTCTGAGCAATATTTGAACATCTGAAACACTGCCAGTTCAGCATGTGCAGTTGCGTTATTAGAAAGTGAACATTTGATGCATTTTCCTTTTTTCCCCCTTTCTTCTTTCTGTTTAAACCTTCTGCAGATTTCTTTAAAGGTAAAACAGTTTTCAATCACTGGCTACCAGGTATATGCTACAGTAACATCACATTTCAGTTGGTATCAGAAGCCACTTTCAACAAAAGCACGCTAGTGGAATACAGCGGGGTCCAGCATGAGCCCAAACAGCACAGAACAGGTGAAGAAAATTATTACGCACCGTTTGCACCAAGTCTGTATGGCTGCTTTCCTTTCTGCCATGGGGTGGGGGTTGATCCCGCAGAGAGAAGGGTCTGTGTGGGAGCTGCTCCTGGCCAGGAGCATGGGAAGAGGATGCTGCAGCTAGTACACATAGAGTTATGTGTACAGTGCAGTGTAAAGGGAAATTTGCATGAGTGTTTTTGCTTTAAAGCTTGCTTCTTAGAAAATAAATTCTGTTTCACATGAGATGTCTTAGGCCTTGTGCTAGGAATTAATTTTTAAGCCAGAGGAATAGTCACACTGAATGTACTTTGATCTATCTGTATTGGTCTGTCTCCTTGTGCACTGAGTCATAGCTAAACTGTTGGCCTTCCTCATTGTACGGTGTTCTATCATGGAGAAGAATGCCATAGTCACCCTACTTGGAGGCAATTTTATGCCCTGAAGCATGAATTTTTAATTTCCGAGACAGCAATGTTGCAAAGGCTGAAAATTGCATTCGTTCAGGGTCCAGAACTAATTTAATTTGGTCCTGGGACAGTGCCCAAAACTTTTCGTTTAGCCTGTTGGTCTACAGACATTTTCCAGGGTCCAAAGTGAAATGAACCAGTGGTGAAATCAAAAGGCCAGTTCTTCAGATGAATACACTGATGTTGGTCCATTGCGTTGGACAGAGCAAAGCCAAATGATGCCAGCTGAGTTCTGTTCTGAGGATCCTAAATATAGTTATTGAGATACTAAGCCATAAGAATGCAGCCAACAGGACCACATTTTCTTTCCTGCTGCCCTACCATCCTTCAGTCTTCACATGAACGGCAACGAGATTGGTTTTGTATTAGTGACCATGGCTGGGGCAGGGGAGGTGAACAAATTACTGTGTTTTAAGGTGCCAGTCAAAATTGTTTGCAGAGGCTACTTACACCTTGTGTAAGGGCAAACAGACCATCAATTTCAGTGAGGCAGACAAAATGCTGTTTGTTCATCTCCTGATATAAGCTGAAGTAACTTCTTTGCGTGCCAGAATCTTGTCTTCCGGAGACCCAGATCTTAAGATCAAGCTTTCACAAATATTACAATTTGAACTGATGTTTAATGCTTGTGAAAAGGTGGCTGCTAAAAGCATATGAAAAGCCCTACAGCAACATGAAGGTCATACTTTTTAAATACGAGCTATGTCAAATATTAGTTTTGCATATGTTTTTTCAATTCGTTTCTATAGAAATATTTTTGTCCATTATCAAGATCTTTCTGGAAGACACAGTAAAATAAATGAAGATCCACTCTTACAAATTCACACTTCAGTAGCCTCGCTGCTGTAATAGCACTGAAGTCTGATTTACTGTGACTTCACATCTACTTTTCTTCCTGGTATTCTTGGATTGTGATTATTCTGTGAATTTACACTCATCTTGATCCCCTTAAAATCACGTCTGCTGTAAGTATATGTAAGAGAAGGGAGAATCTTAATAAGTTATTTCAAAATATCCCTAGATGCTTTTTTTTTCTTTTTTTTTTTGCGAACAGTATTTCTCTGGGGAATTAACACATCGTAAAGGTGCACAGAATACACTTATTAAAAGACTAACCCTTGCTTCTCTTTTAGTTCCTTACCCACCTCGAAACATTTCTATTCAGATTGTACCAATCAACAGAAACAACTGGGAAGAGCACAGTGGGAATTTTGCAGAAGAGTCATTCATGGGACCACAAGAAATCATAAGGAAAGAAAAACTAAGCCCTTTTTCTAACCAGCCACCCAAAATTCCATCAGCAAACACGTCTTCAGCCTGGCCGGATTACCGCTCTAACAGCACACAGTACGAAACCACCTCGCAGCCATACTGGTGGTCTAACGAAGCTGAGTCTTCAGAGGGCGAAGAGGAGTTTGTCAATGCAGTTTCTAGTGATTACAAGCCCAATGACGTCAACACACCTGGAAAACTCACACCAGAGCCCCCTTCCTTTGTTCCTGTACAAATGGTGGTGACTTGGTTACCACCAAAGCCACCTACTGCATTTGATGGTTTTCATATCAGTATTGAAAGGGAAGGTAAACCAAAGACTTATGCCCTTTTCATACCTCTTTTCTGTAATTCTGTTGGTGGGTTGCCTGCTGTACAAATTATTAATTGCCTAGTACTGTGCTTCAGAGGGCTTTGTTAGATGACCTGTATTTCTTGAGAAGTTTCTTGCACTGAACTGCATCTAGTTCTGGCTGGGCATCAAAAAGTAAGGGAGGAGGGGTAAATCACACTTTGGAATTCTCTTTTGTAAAAGAAGATTTATACTGTTGTACCTATTGCCTCACTGTTTACACTGCAGTTATCGTAAATCCATTCTGGTATTGGAGAAAGGAAAAACAAGCTGATAGAAATTTGAGACAAAGAAGGTACATTGTACCATGTAGCTTTGTCTGCCACTGAGAAAGGTCATCTGGAAGGTGCATACACAAAAGATAGTCTAGATCCAGGTTAATGGTTGTCTCAGAAGACAGCTACCAAACATTCCTCAGGCCACAAGGAGGCCATGGTGGAGAATGGGAAGACTTTTCAAGTTCTGGAGCTACAAGAAAATCACCATGTTGCTTAAAGATTTTCTGGTTTAAAATTTATTTTATCTAGATTAATTCTATTTCCCGACAAGCAGTTTTCATAAGCTTTCCCACTGTGAGGACAGATACTTTTTTTTTTTTTTTCAGAATAAGAATGCAATAGATAGAAAATTGGAAGCTCCTTTTCTTCCATGCCGTGCTGTTTTTCACTTGCACAGTCATGGCAACACCATTTTATCATTCCTTCTACAGAATGAGAATTTGGCCTGGGTTTATTGTTCTTCTACACCTATACTGTAACCTTGGTCATTAATTATTCTTGCACTGATGGCAAGAAATAAAACTACCTACATAAATCCAGTCCTTTTGGATACTTTTTAATCTCACAGGAGAAACAGTATTAGCATTTCTCATATAAATCATTTTCTCAGTGGCTGGAGCCTTTCAAATTTCAATTAATCCACACTTTCTTTTCCCTCTGATTTAGAGAACTCCACGGATTTTTTGACAGTAAGTGAAGACACTCACAAATTCGTTGCTGAACTGAAAGAACCAGGAAAATATAAGTTGTGTGTAACAACATTTAGCTCCTCTGGCTCTTGTGAAGTTCGGGGAAGTCAATCAGCAAAAACACTTAGCTTTTACATCAGTAAGTATCTCAGCAAACCTTGTCTTTTTCTCCCAATCAATATAGTTTTAATGTACAGAGTTTGGCCTTTGTGGCAGCTATGGCATCTGCTTCAGGATCATTAGACTCGTAGTCTTCTGATGTTCCCTGTGCCAGACACAGGAAATACAGTGCAAATATGTTGTGTGTTGTATCCTGCCTGGATGGACCTTCATTGTGCCATCTTGGCAGAGCTAAGAACTGATAGCAGGTGACGTATTTGATAAAGTCATTGCCCAGTGTTCAAAAATGTCTCACTGAAACAGGCTCCCCCCTTGCATCTTTCAAAGGGAGGATTTAATTCTGAGAATTAAACTAGTGGTTATAGATACTCTTGAAAATACTTAACTTCTTTACTCCTGGAGGCTGTATATACCAGGTTAGGGATGAAGGGCATCTCAGGCTGAGAGCATGGGAATTACACAATTAAACACCGAACTCTGAAATTACATGGTCTCTGAGAGAACACAGGGCAAATGACAGCAGATGAAAGAGTTCAGCCTGCTAAATTCAGAGCATTATGACCAAAGAGAAAAGAGGAAACGGCAGATGAGAGAAAGGCTCTCTGCTGTTGTAATCTCACTGTATTCTGGTTTTCTTTAGGAGTGGTTAGTACACAGCTTCTCTATGTGGAAAGCATTAAAGAATATACAAGTATACAAGTATATCAAATACGTATTTATTAGTAACAAATGTTATTCCATTTCACAAGGTGTGACTTACTTCCATTAAGCAATATGGAATATGCTGTCCTCCATTAACTCTACTAACTGGGGGCAGAGACCCGAGAGAAATGAGAAAATGTTGATCCAAAGTGTAGGTGTATGGATTGAAAGATTAAGGATGATCTTGAAGCTCATTGGGTATAAAGTATTAAGATGTTACAGGAATGTAATGAATATTTTCATTTTATATGTAACACGTGCAAACATTTGGGTTTTGGGCTTTGTTTGTTAGTTCTGCTGGCTTTTAGAAACAGATGAGGATTCTTAACCGTTGTCTCAATTATTCTGTCAAATGCAAGATCCTTAGTATTTTTGATAAATTTTACTCTTTTTACCTGAGGAGATGTGGGTCTGCTATTGTGAATAAATTCTGCTCATAGCTTGAGCCTTATCTTATCCTTGAAGCATTCAGTCAGTGAATCATTCTGTGAAATTACTGGCTCGTATTACACAACATTTTTGTTGCGCTCAGATAGCAGTATGGATTGTCAAATTTTATAGGCTGATCTTACATCAGATTCTTGCTCTGGCATTTGTTTTACTTTCTCAATAAACGTAAAGTGCCATTAGAATTGCGCGGAGAAAGGAACACCAAGGAGAGAGCTGTCACAAACGTCACTTAAAAGTGACAAGAAAAGATGCCAATTGTCATGAAATCTGAGATTATGACCAAGTTTAGTGAAGGTTTTTTTCCAAATTGTTATTT
Source organism: Buceros rhinoceros silvestris (assembly GCF_000710305.1). NCBI lineage: Eukaryota > Metazoa > Chordata > Aves > Bucerotiformes > Bucerotidae > Buceros > Buceros rhinoceros. Next base: position 41,783 of record NW_010422898.1, read on the forward strand.
TATCTACATCTAAATCTGTGTTCCCTACTAAGTGCTTCAGAAAGTCTGATGGAGAATAAAATGCCTCAGTGTAGTACCCTCTGTGAACTCCATTTTCACGCTTCAAGGCTGTAGTACACTTGGAGAATATTTTAGAATGTAGAGGCAAAAAAAAAAAAGACTCATTCTTTAATATTTGTCAGTTATGTGAAGATTATTGGATATCGCTGCTTTTAATCATCCCCTTGGAGAAAATCTGATATTGATGTGTTGTTTCTGGTAAGTAATTAAGAATACTGAAATCTGAATTTTCAAACAGCGGTGTTTCTCTTGTCATCTGCTCTGCTACAGGTGAAACAGCACCAGCCACCGGCTGTTTCCCATTTGAGAGGTTGCCACCTTTGCTGCCTGAGGGCTGTGGAGGGAAAGGCTGTCAGTCCAGCTTTTCTCCCTACTAATAAATAATTGTGTGAAAGAAGCATGTTTTAACATATATGCCTCAAATGCATAGAGTGGCTTGCTCAGGTGTGCTTTTGGGGCTTGCCCCAGGCCCCACAGGTGAATGGATAGAAGAGCTCACTGAAAAGCCCCAGCATGTGACTGTGACAGTGCTAAGCTCCACTACGGCCCTGACATCCTGGACAGCGTCACAAGAGAGCGGCAACAACAGCACCATTGTGTCTGTGGTCTCCCTGACCTGTCAGAAGCAAAAGGAAAGTCAAAGGCTTGAAAAACACTACTGCACTGAGGTAAGGGGCAGAAGCTGGAGGCTTTTCAGACACAGGAAAAAATTGCTTGTCACCATCCTGCTCTTTGGGACCATCGTGCCCAAGTGTTCTGTAAAGCTCAGCTTTGCAGAGCTCAGCAGTAGGTGCTTCCTTCTGTGGTCTGAAGGGACATGGCTGATGCAGAGTGGAAGAGAGAGCAGAGCATTCAGGAAGGAAAGCGTGCAGTAAACCGTAGAAGTGTTAAAATTGTATTTCTATTGGCCTGACAGCGGCCAATCCTTTGTTCAAGCTTCTCAGTTACGTTGTACCCTTTGAGACATTTTTGTGGCAGGAGGCAAAACAGTTCCAGCAAAATGGTGCCGGATCATAACAACACTTAGGCATATGCTGTAATCCATTTGTCTTAAGCAAAGTGCTCACATGCACAATTATCATCAGACTGGCATAAATTCTTTCTTAGATATCCTACACATGAATACCGAACCTGACTCTAAACTTTCTGGAAGTTTAGAGGTGATCAGAAGTCAGCTTTCCTTTTCATCTGTAAAAAAGGGTGGCAGCACTATGAATTAACAGTAATTCAGACCATCTTTGATTTGGGTGGACAACAGTTCTTTAAGGGTGCTGTATAGGACTTGTTTACAATGATCTAGAATCCTGAACCCCGAAATATGGCAATGAAACCCGTAGTGAGTGTAACCCCGTGTCAAATCCTGTGGCTGTGATGGATCGGTCAGTGGCATGTGGCTTCAGTAATGAAGGGGTTTTAGCCCACATCTCAGTTACCTTACCAAGGTGCTGAGAGGGTCATTTTCTGAGCAGTGCCACGACTTCTGTCTGACTCCCTAAATTTGTGTGATGGAGGAGTCTGCAAAGCACTGCAGTGTTGCCCCGATGCACCCTCAGCTCACCCACAGGAATGGAGGGAGACTGCTAACACTCCCACTAACTCTTGATCTCCCTCAACTTTGTGATTAGCCTTGCAAGTTAATTAATACAGAGAGTCAGCATCTTTTAAAAATGTCTTTTAAAATGAATCTTTGTCAAAATAATTTGAGTTTTATTCCAAGAATGGCTGTGAACTTGTATGTTTGTGTCATTTCGTTACAGTTTGAGAATAATTTTTCAGAATAGCTTGTAACCTTGTTGAGTTATTTTCCTTCTATATGAAATTTTATCAGCTTATTATACATGGAATTATTAATGGCTGTTGGTTTGAATTCTCCTTGATGAGATGAAAAGAGCAAAACTCAGTGCAGATTCTATCCATTTCTAACATTGTGCATGATTTAAAAGTGATCTAGCTTTCCAAAGCAGCTGTTAAAGAAAAATTCTGTTCCTCACTAACTCTGTGCTGGCACTGATACCTTCATGTGTACTGCAGCAAACTACCAGTGCAAAGGTGGCTGTGATTCAGGGTTTGGAAAGGTTACAAAGAAAATATAGCCTGCAGTTCTAGACGGGGTGCGTGAAGTCCTTTCCTCAAAGCTGCTCTGTGCATTTGCTGTTAGCTGGCTCTTCGGGAGATAAGACTTCTCATCTCGTATCAGATCAGGAATCACTTGGTCAGGCATTCTGCCTCCAGCTCTGACTGAAATCTGGTGCGGCACAGCAGAAATTTTAATGATGATGTTTCAAACTGAAAAAAAAAATCACAATGTCCCTTAGGTTTTGTAGTGCTGTGCAGGGGAGGTGAAAGAGAGTAATTCCTCTCTGATTTCACCATGCAGTCACTTAACGCTTGCATTCAGAAGACAGCTTTCCCATAACGCTGCCTTCAGCTCACGTAGCTGCAGATGAATCAGATGGCTGCTGAAAAGCCTCAGGCTTTTATTGAAAACACATGGTCTAAATACTCCAGCCTGAATAATATCACCTGAATATGAATATACAGCCTGAACATTTCAATAAACCTTGTCAGTAGGAGAAAGTGAGTCTGCAGTGTGACAGCTGACCTTATGCAGCAAGGCAAGCGTGATTCTCTGAGTCAGATCGTTTATCAAGTCAGTCCTGACCGCTTTCACAGTTTTGCCATTTTGGGCTTAATGAATGGACTTTTATTCTCTGATGCCTGTGTGTTCAGAATCATGTCTTTTGTAACTGGAGCAGTTCAAGTGAAGTCTCACTTCTTTTAATTAGCCAATTAAATGCTTCATACCTGATGTGTTCCCCCCGCCACAGGTGAATTCAAGCAGCAGCCTCATTGAAAATCTTGTTCCTGGTGCCCAGTACCAAGTTGTGGTTTACTTACGGAAAGGACCATTGGTTGGACCACCTTCTGATCCTGTTACCTTTTCCATTGGTAACCCCTGCATCTGCTGTTTGAAATGCATTTGGTTTAGTTTCTTTTTAAATATGTGTAGTGTATTCTTCAAGTACCAGAGCCCATAAAGGAGTACAAATTCTTGTGTTGGTTATTTCAAAAGTAATGAACACTTAGTGAGAGTATTTTTCTTGTATTACTGAGGTGGGGAAAGTTAGTTTTTTCAGTGGAAGGATAGCTATTTTACAGTTAAATGTTAATTTATTACCAAACTTAACTAGAGAGCAGTTATGGCCAGGATTCACACATAGAGTGCACTTGGAATGAACAGTCCTCATGGCCTATGTCATTTAGCGTGGGAGTCACCTCACTTAGGTGTAGCCAGCCTGAGTTGCAGATCGCCTGTGGGACACGGGGAGATGTGGGCACTTTCTAGAGGTGGTTCATTCCCACTGTCTCCTGAAGCGTGTGGGATTGCTGTTAAGACGTGTTGCAAATGTGTTTTATGAAGGGTGTCATGTGGCCCGTTCTGAAGGTTTCAGTGCTAAGAGTCAGGAGAGATGTCTCATCTACTACAGTACTACATGACCATCACCACCTTCAGTTGTGTATGTCTTGATTTTCTTGAGTTTAATGGTGGATCTTGATGTTCCCTGCTTCGAGATTTGAAGATAAAAGACTCAGAGAGATCTGAGTGAGAGTAACATTTTCAAGAACGTGGTTTTATGGCCAACAGGAAGAGCTGCTGCCTGCTGCCTGTAATTCAGGATTCCACCAGACTCCTAAATAAAGTCACTGAGGATTTAATTCAGTATCTTTTCTTTTAGTTTCAGTATAATTTATTTTCTTAGGTTTACCAATTTAACAAAATTTTTTAAGAAGAGAAGGGGCAAAGAGAAAGAGATTCAGTGTATAGAGTTACATTTGCAGAGAACTATTTAACCTGAGTCACCCAGCTTCTCCTTCTGACAAATAGTCTGCGTTGTGGGAGAGCCGGTGGCTGAAAGTTAGAGATCTTCAGTATTTTTGATTCTGCTTCCTCTCTCTGATGTAGGAAAGAAAGTGAAACAGAAACAAAACTGTTAACCTGTTAAGACTTGAATCCTTAAATGAAACCGAATATGTGCACTAGTGAATATGGCGAGAGCCTTTTCATTCTAGGCAATCTCTTCATGTATTTTCATAAATTGGGTCTTAACAAAAATTTGAAAATAGAGTATGATGTATTTCAGTAATGGGAAAAAGAGTAAGTAAAAAATACATGTATTTTATTATTTAAATCTCTATCATTGGACAATTTTTACAAATGCTTTTTATTTTATTTCTCACTTCAGTTGCTTCAGAAATGTGCAAAATTCTGTTTTCACTTGAGAAAGGAAAAACAAATATTCCCAAAGTAAATAAGTTCCTTTATTTTCTCCGCTTTTCTCCATGGCCTAACGACCATAAAATGTTCTTTCTAAATGCAAAAGGGCAATCAGTTTCTAAACAAAACATCTCATAAGTTTCTAATTATAAAGGGGATGATTTTCTGCAGTAAAGCAACAGTTGTATGAGTTTTCATTTCATAACGGGATATGGAATTTGATAAAAATTGATAGTTGATAAAATAGGAGAACTGCAAAACAAACTGTTCTGTGAAATTATCAGAGGTGGTTAATGATGAATGAAACTGAAAAAAATATAAAATACACTTTTAAAAGTATTGAATTTTCCTCATGTTTATCCTAAGCCTCACTTTCACTGGGTGAGGATTAACACTTTAGAGAAATTAAAGAAAAGATGTGGGAAATTATTTATGAAGGGAAAAGCAATCATGTGCTAACATGGGCTGAAATAATCTGGGTGATGGTCTCGCCTCTGACCTGGCATGCAATAGCTGGGGCTCTGCAACCCTTGCAAATGTTAGCGAAGTACTTGTTTAAGTAGCCTCAGTAAAGTCATGAAGAATAATTGCTCTGCAGACAAGTAAGGGTTGCAGCAGATGACCCTTATGTGGCATTTTCCAAATCATTTGATTCCTCTTTCTCAGTGTCATCATCTGTGAGGCAATAATAGCAATACATGACAACACCTTTAGCTTCCCCAGGGCAGGAGGTCTAGACATAAAAACTGTTCCTTTCTTGTAGTCTTCATCTTCCAAGCTTTTGATGCTTTTGGTTTTGAGCAACTTCAAATATCTCCTAAACATCCTGATTTTTGAAGCAGAATGGAGCCCTCCGTTTATGAAAAAGCAAGCCCTGTACTTTATCTCAAGCTAAGCAGCCAACACCAAGTGGTCTCTAGTCATTTCTGAAAAAGTCGACATAACAAACTCAAGAAGAAATGCTGATAAAATGTTGTTTGATTACTTGTGACAAGGAAGCTCATGGGAATTAAAGTCAGGAACAAACCAGAAATAGGTAGAACTTGGTTAACGAAAGGTTTTAAAATAAAGTCTGACTGATAGCACACACGTTACTAACCACAGTTTCTGGTTTATAGTGCCCACTGGAATAAAGGATCTGACGCTTTACCCTTTGGGACCTACTGCTGTGGTTTTGAGCTGGAACAGACCTTTCCTTGGGGTATTCAGGAAGTATGTTGTAGAAATGTTCTATTTCAACCCATCAACGATGACCTCTGAGTGGACAACCTACTATGAAATAGCAGCAACCGTCTCCTTAACTGCCTCTGTGGTAAAGTGACCGTTACTGACTATTGCTTTCCCATGCCTCTGTGGGCATTTCTTTGCCCAGCCTTTCCCCCATACATATGTATATATTACGCCTTCAAGCCTGGCACTTTTTTCCAGGCAAAGCAGAGAAAATGGCCAGGATGCCAGAGGCATTTTCTGTTCTAAAGTAAGGGAACGCCACCTGAACCATGCTAAATTTTAAGCAGAGTGGTAAGAGATGAGCCTCTCTTTTGTTGACAAGTGGGCATCTTCAGCAAGTCCAGAGGCAGCTCCAGTTTGTGGGTCAGTTTGTCAGTCAAGGCTTTAAAAATTCCATCATCTCCTCAGGGGGAGCAGTCCAAAGCCTTATCTACATAATTAATATTGATAATATGGATTTGGGGCTTGCAGGCTTGCAGTGTGCCATCTGGAAGGCTTAGTTGCAAAGATGCTCTTGTGAAAACAGCCTTCATGTTTCTGAAGCTGCAAAATCTTTTGCCGGGATTTCAACTAGTTGGAGACTAGTCTGTAGAAGAACCACATACACATACATGTGTGCATCTTCTCGGAAATAAAATGAGATTTTCCTCTTCTTTTCCATTATTTCCTAGAGAAGGTGAACAGATTTTACTCAGACTTCACTGTAGAGCAAAACAGCAAGCAATTTTAGCCAAAATTAGTTGTTCAGAAAGTTATGAGTTTGCAAAAAGAACAGCAATAACTTCTGCTGCTTGTGAGAGCCACAGTGATTTACCATAATTGATTTGCATAATACATTTGTGGAGTACAGTGGTACATTTTGACTACAGTGGCTTAACTGTAATTGGGTACGTGACTGTAAATCTACTGCATAAATCTCCAGGGAAATTAAAAACAAAAATAACTTACCAAATGAGTAATTATGATCTTGTAATCATGACTCGGCACAATTAGATTAATACCTGAGTGATCCAAGTCATCTTAGAAGTAATGTCGTCTTTCAGAGTTAATGTGGTTCATTAGAAAATGAGATTATTTTATCCCTTACTGTTGCAAATCCTCTTCAAGGAAGCAAAGTTCAAATTTGCGTGTCTAAATTTCAGGCTGATAGGTGAGAGGCCTGTATCACAGCTAAAGCGAGCATTTCTTAAAGCGTAATTTTAAAGAGTAAGCCTGAATTAGAAAAAGAGTGTCTCCCTGTTCTTCTGTTATGGCATTTATCATACAGGTAGATATTAATGAACCTTTGTTTGGGTTCTGTAGTGGTGCTCCAGAATCCCACCACGTCCCTCAAATTTCCCCATGATCTACTGACATGTCTGAGTGGTGTATTCTGTAACAACAGTGTGAAGACCAGTAAGAAAGCAAGGGAATAAAAAAAATCAAGCTATCTGACAGCTCAGATTAAAAGTTATTTCCCAAAGCATCATCTCTTGGTGAGAACTTTTGGAACTGAATTTGGACTTCCACTCTGTTCAGTTGCTTCATTCATTTTGTGCTCTGCACCTTATTTGAAAATTGTCAAAGCTATGCTGGTGTTTACAGTATTACATCAGGGGCATGTCAGAAGAAGTCCAAGGATCTTAAGGCTTTTTTGTGTTACTTGGATACAACTTTTTGTAAAAAGCATAAAGAGAATAGTCTACAATTTGGATTGCATTGTAGTATCTGGGGAAAAAAGGCTGCTGCAAACAGCAGAGATATATAAAAATAGCAATTTCTAATTTGTTGAAAATTTTCATTTTTTCCAATTTGCTTTTATTTTGAATTTTAAAAATACCATGAGGCCTTTCATTTAAACATAAAATTAAACATTTGGAGTGTTTTGTGCTGTCAGTGGAAGCATTTGAATTTTAACTTAAATATTACATATTTTATTATACTATAAAATACATTGCATTTTATACTTCATTTATAGCTCATTTGTATTTATATATGTTATGTCTCAAGTCATTTATGTTTCATTCATATTTCATTTATAATAAATGATAATACAAAGTGAAATACACTTTGAAAATTGGAAAAAAGTCCTTTGAACTGACAGTATCTGAGTCAAAAGCATTGTTTCTAATTTACCCTCAAACCCTATTTAATTGAAATTGAAAAGCCTACATTTTCCAGTTAAATATTCTGCCGTCCTTAATTCAGAAGTTTGTGATGGAAGACGCCGCCACAAGAATTGTTCTCACTGCCCTGGAAATCAATGAGAGGTTCTTGGGGCAAGTAGGGAGAGACTATGCATGTGGATAAGTAGCAGAGCCATCACAACTGCGTTCGCTTCCGCTGCACAGATGTTTTAATAAATTCAAATGCCAAATTTCACAAGTTTCCACTGGAGTAAGGAACAGGAACTCAGTAAAATGGGTGTGACACTAGCTTTATAAATATTGTTGTACTTTATGTCACACCTCATGGTGGTGCATTTTCTCCTGAGCTGCTGTTTGTCCTTTGCCAATTTACAGAGAATCACTAACCTGCTGCCTGCTTGGTATTACAATTTCCGGGTCACCATGGTGACCTGGGGGGACCCAGAGCTAAGCTGCTGTGACAGCTCCACCATCAGCTTCATAACAGGTAAGCAGCCATCTGAAAAGACTGTGGAAATGCTCCCAGAGCAGAAATGCTGAGGAAGTCTAACTTGGGTCTTGTGTTTTACTTGCAGTAAAACCTGCAGTTTTAGGTTTGTTGTTTTGTTTTTGTTTTTTTTCTTTTGAGGGGGTGGGGGTGGTGGTCTTTATTTCTAATTTTCCTAAGCGAAGCACAGTGCTTGATTACTCTAGAGCTCCAGCCCTCCATCAGCTGAATGCGTGGCTCTAGTGAGGGCCAGTGATCCTGCTCATATTTTACGCCACCGTATGTTTTACACATTGAGAAGTGAATGGGTAAATAAGTAAATCTGAATTCTTAGGCTTGCTAATATTATGAAACACTTTTCTGTATATTTGCAATATTTCCAAATGCTTTTTCCTCCTCTATCTCCCCACTCCACACCCCTACAAGTAAGACACAGATCAGACCATGACTTGTGTGCCACCGTAGCTAATATGGAGAAGAGTTATGCACTCTTAGGCAGACCAAGGCAGGTAGGATGTGCAGTAGCACGTTATTCTTGTCTTCCAGCGTTGTCTTCTCTGCTTGCTCACAGTAAGGAGAGAAGAGTGCGCCCCTGATCAAGGCATTGCACCCATGCAGGGTAAATTAGGCTTGGGAAACTGTGTGGTGCTGGCAAGTTATTTGTAATCTGGGTTCTTAGCTGCAGTAAATTGACATAACCACATGGATTGCCCTCTTCTGCCTCCCCTCTGGCTGGGGACCAGCTTCGCATTTAACGCACTCCCTTTTCTCTTGTCAGATTCTTTGGGTTTGAATCTTCAGTATGTCAAACAGATCAGCCATAGAGGGGATCTACAGGAGATCTGTTAGTGCCTTGCCATGTGGTCCTAGCATCTAGGCTGGTTAAGTAAAAGTTCCCTGTTGATTTATTTTGGTTTTATGCACCACTGTTTATTTCACCTGGAAGAAGTATAAGTGATTAAAGCAGTAAATAATTCAGATGCACCATGAGAGGAAATAAAGTATGACTTGCTCCTCTTTTCCATCTGTAGAAATCAAATAATGAGGAAAATCAGCCTACAAGGTCCCAGCCCACTCCCCCAAACTGTTACTAGCATAGTCCAGATTTTCTGCTTGGTGAGAGGATGGCTGAGAGAATGTAACTGAGGAAGTCCCTTTTGCAATGATAATTAGTTTAGTGCCTGTGCGCAACAGTGACGTAACAGAAAAAATTATTAGTGAGTCAAGCCCTAGCTGCACTGAAGTAATCAGAAATCCTCTGAGAGATATGTGATCCCAAGCTACACTGCTGACAAATTCTGGCACTTTTGCAGTGTTTCCCTGGCACACACCAGGGCCCCATGAAGGTTCTCCAGGAATATCCATGGTCCTTTGGCATCAGTCAGCTTTTCTGCAGCACTATAAGGAAGCAATTTTCTAGCTGGTTGGTTGTTGTATGAGGGGAGAAATGTCTTTTCCAATGGATTTGGGTACCAAATTCAGCATTTTAGAGTGGAAATGTTCCAGTGGGGCCCTCACACTTCAATATAGTGTGTCCAGAAAACTTCAACAGGAATTAGGGACATTAAGGTTATTCCAAAGTATAAACCATCATCAGTATCAGTCTGGATCTCTGTTTGGGAGAAGCAAAGACTGTTACTGATATTAGAAGAAAAATGGATCAACTCGTTGAGTAACAGATGTAGACAAAATCAGAACTAGATGAATCTCTTAGATAATGTCATCTACTTGTAGTTGGCAAAACCTTTCTTGGAAAAGGTCATCTGGTTTTGAGTGAAAATATCCAGAAAATACCCCACTGGAAAGTTGTACCAATTCTTAATTCATCTTATTCTCAAAGGCTTCTAATCTGAATTTTTCTAGTTTTAATATCCAGTCCATAATTCCTGTTACATTTTCCTTTATTGATTGAAGAGACACAAAGATTTTTTTTTCACCCTCTCTATACAGAATTTAGTCCTACTCTTTTCTGTTGATAAATTGCTTCCTTTGAACTCTTCAGGTACTCTCACAGTAAGGCAATTCCCCCCTCTGCCTCTCTAATTTTTACTGTCTTTACCAAAGTATGTGAAAACTGAAAGTGTAATACCAGCTTGCTGAATGCTCCTACAAAGGCAAAATCAGCTTGCTATTCAGTGCTCTCCTGTTTGTGCATATAGATGATTGCATTTGCTGTGGCATCACACGCGAGGTCTGTGTTGATTTGCTTCTGTTCTGTGGCTCTGACTCCTTTCTACGGTAGCTGCTTCCCAGAGTTTGTCATTTGGGAAGTGTTTTCTGCATGTCTCTTCCTAAAGACACAGCTTTGCATTTGGCACTTTGAAATACATTTTATTTGAACAGTCCCAGCATGGGGCCAATAATTCCAATCATAGCCCTGTCCAAATCCTCTCTACTCTTCTGCCAGTTGTCATGCCAGTTGCATGGTTCGTCAGCGGTGCTTTCCCTTTCAGACTATTGATGAAAATGTTCCATAGCAGTGAGCCAGATCGCAGCATTTTAAGGGAAGAGACCTAACAAAAATACCTGATTTGTTCAAATTACAAGCACTTGTCAACAGATGGTCACCACTGAATGTGAGCATTAGGTACACTCTTGTTTTCTGTTTGCTTTATTACTTGCGATTGTTTCAGCTTTGTCCAAGGACTGCTGTCAGGCTAACTTGCGAGAAAGTGGCATTGCCAGTTTTTCATGTCTTCAGGTTTGAAATGTTTGTCCCCAGTAGCTGCTGCCTTTTCACTCTTTCAAGTTACCTTTTCACTCTTTCGAGTTTCAAGGGACTGCAGAGTTCTTTATCACCCCCCAGCCTCTTTCTTTCCAGAGAGGGAACAGATGGGTTTGTGGAGCACTTGGTCCCTTTCTGAACAACACTACCTCCCCTGCACAGGTTGCCAGGAATGAAAACAAACAAACAAATAAACCACAAAAGTCCTAAATTTTAAAATACTAGAATGAAGGTTTTGTGGTCTTCTTGACAGTGCACCAGCTGTCAGTTCTCCTGTGTATAACTGGAAAGCTAACCTCTGCACCTGGAATATAAACTTGATTCTTTGAAACAAAGCAGCAAGCTCAGAGCTGACAAACTGATGCAGGAGCCCGCTGCTTGTGTGAAGTCTGTAGCTAGGCTGAAGCTTTACTGAACTACAGTACTTGGAATGAAAACGGTACTAGAAGAGACTAGATGATATGCAGCACTCTCCCACAACGTTTTGGAAGTCCTCATGACAATGGTGGAGATTTGGGGGATCCCAGAGGCTCATCACAAATAGCATTTCTTCTCTGAGGCTCCCGAAGCCACAATTGCACACTGTTGTTCTAAGACATGGAGAGATTGTGGTGCTTCCAGTGTTGCTGTGGTGACTAATGAGTTTTTAATGCCACCTGCTGTAAACAGCTGGATTTAAAGCAATCATAAGCAAAGACACTTTAGACCACCAACATTTTCTTTTACAATGAGAATGCTTTTAGCTTTGAAGGAGCAAAAAGAGTAAGAAAGGCAGTCTCTTGGTGTCGGTGAGTACCACCACATCTGCTGTCTGTTGGTCCCACGGATGCTTTCAGCTGTCATTTCAGGCCAGGTCAGTAACAGCATGTAATTTCCTACAGCCTGCCTGTGCCACTTAGCATCCAGTGGAACATGGTGCTATGGGAGTGGATCATGCAAGCTCTGGCCCTAAGTCTAATTTCAAGTATCATGGATGTGCGTTGCCACATACGTAAAGGAAACAGCTGTGTGAACATTAAGAGGAAAAGCATGTCGTCAATATTTAGACATAGGAGAAAATTATCATTAGTGTGTAAGATTCATGCCAGTCACGACCTCTGAATTGTAAGGAATACACAATCCTTGTGCAGTGATGGACTGGGAACTCTAGAAGTTAAAAGCAGCATTACTTTGAAGGTTTTATACTAACTAAGGTTGCTTCTTCTCAACAGCTTAAAAGGACATTTTCAAGTTTAATTGGAGAGAACAGCCTTGCTAAATGTTTCTAAACGGCTCGCAACTGTCTGGGCGGTGCATTTGCTGCCTTCGCTTCCTCGGGAATCGCCTCAGTAGGTCTCTTCGCTAAGGAACATTTCGGTGCTTACAAATCTGCGTGAGGGCAGCAGTGACATCTTGTGGTCCCTGCGAACAGAGCAGAGCTCCGAGCCCGTCCTGCCTGTGGTCCCGGCTGCTGGCACCCGCAGCTGTGCGGGGTTCGAGGGCTCTGCAAGGGAGCGTGGTGGAAGGGTCCCCTCGCCCGGCAGCCACGTCGAGCCGCCTTTGCACAAACCCACCGGACTGCTCCGCAGGGGAGGGTCGGGCAGCCCGTGTCACGTTCCCTGTAGCACTGCTAAAGAATCCGCCAAGCGCACAGATCCGTACACTTGCCCGTCTTGTCCAGGTTATCCCGCCTGGACCGCGATACCGCCTGGAGAGGGGGTATGATCTTGACCAATCACTGACTTTCACTTTTGGGGCTGCACTCAGCTTTACATTAAACCCTGACTGAGGAGCTGCTGAGGACTGCACCTCTGCATTAGGCGGTCGGGATGAGCTGACCAGCCCTGCTCCCCCTGCCGTTAATAGAGAGGCACCTGCAGGAGGTAATTCTCACCTGAAGTAGCTCTTCTAGCAGAAGAGGAGCTGCTCTGGAGGTACTGCTCCGCAGGGGAGGGTCGGGCAGCCCGTGTCACGTTCCCTGTAGCACTGCTAAAGAATCCGCCAAGCGCACAGATCCGTACACTTGCCCGTCTTGTCCAGGTTATCCCGCCTGGACCGCGATACCGCCTGGAGAGGGGGTATGATCTTGACCAATCACTGACTTTCACTTTTGGGGCTGCACTCAGCTTTACATTAAACCCTGACTGAGGAGCTGCACCTCTGCATTAGGCGGTCGGGATGAGCTGACCAGCCCTACTCCCCCTGCCGTTAATAGAGAGGCACCTGCAGGAGGTAATTCTCACCTGAAGTAGCTCTTCTAGCAGAAGAGGAGCTGCTCTGGAGGTTGCCATCTTTCTTCCTGGGCTGCACAGGGAGCCAAGGATTTGCTGGCAGCTCTGGTGGGAGACAAGGTACTCAGTGGGCTGATGGGTCTGTGGTGGGACAGTCTGAGCTGTGCAGTGCAGGGGACAGTGCTGGGCAGGAGCTGGGTGTGTGGAGAGGAGGAGGAGGGACCTCATCTGCTTCACCTGCTACCTAATAAGGAAGCTACCCTAAGGCCGTAGCCTGGACACTTGGATCTTAGATGGCTGTCAGCTAAGGGCTGCCTTCTTTGGTGGTGGGACTTTCACCCTGGGAACAAAGGTGGCCATAAGCTGTGGTGGGAAAAGATGTTCTTTGGAAAATTGCAGGTCTGGGGCTTTTCCTTCTGGGAAGATGCAAGCCCAGGGAAGGGAAGATGTTTTTCTCCCGCTATCCCAAAAAGCCCTATCTAAGTTACTCAGTGTGATGGTTCTTCATTTCTTGGTGCTTGTCATTTCTCTGCAGTGCTGTAACACAGGTTCTATCCCAAAAAGCCCTATCCAAGTTACTCAGTGTGACGATTCTTCATTTCTTGGTTCTTGTCATTTCTCTGCAGTGCTGTAACACAG
>NW_010422899.1:0-720 GCF_000710305.1 Buceros rhinoceros silvestris
GTGCTGTCTGCTTGCAGAGCGTGCCATGGCGGGTTTATTAATATCTCACAGAGTTGGCTTTGGCTTCTTCTGAAATCAAGTACTTTGGATGCTGAATTGAAAGTTCTGGGCTTGATGCTTTGATTGAATAATCGCATAGCAACAGATGTGTAGACTTAATTACGCTTAATGATAGAGGAGTCCAGGAGAACGCTTATTGAGAGACAAGAAAGGGACTGAGGAGCTGGATTTTTCAACTGGAGAACTGGGGTTGAAGGCAGAAGGGGAGACAGAGTGGAGTTCAGACACTGGCCATTACAGAGGAGAGCTTGACCCTTGTGGTCCCTCAGCTTTACACCAAATATGACATCTATGGGATGGAACACCTTGTTGGTCACCTGTCCTGTCTGCTCTGCTTCACAAGCGTGACTTTTTTACTTACGATACTCTCTGTTACTGCATCCCCAAACGTGGTACGCAAGATTTAGCAGTGACCTTGATCTCCACAGGAGCAAGTATCAGCAGGAGCCTTTCTGTGGAGCAATCCCTGGTAGTGACTGTGAGCATCAAGTGCTGTCACCTCCGGAAGCAGACACGGTCTGCAGAAGTACGCCGTTAACTTCAGAAATTGCTGTCGCTGAGCAGAGACTGCGCTGGTAAGTGAAATCACTGAAAAGAATTGGTTCTGTTCTAACTCAAAGCAGGACAGTATGTTACTGGAGTTTTCTTTATTGTAGCCTG
>NW_010422899.1:900-1148 GCF_000710305.1 Buceros rhinoceros silvestris
CCTGCTGTGATGCTGGTTTCCCTGTCCTGAAAGGCAATGGTAGTCCCCTAATAAGAGAGCAGTTGTACAGGAACTCTGCTTTTAGAAGCATGATGCGTGTGTAGACCAGCTTGTAATTCTTATGTGAAACTTTCTTTATCACAGACTCATCCATTTGGAAGAGAAATTTAAGATCATTGAGTCCAACCGTTCAACCCGCACTGTCAGAGTCCCTAACCCATGGCCCTCAGCACCACATCCACACGTCT
>NW_010422900.1:0-20430 GCF_000710305.1 Buceros rhinoceros silvestris
TTGTCGGGCAGGTGAGGCCGGGGAGGCAGCTGGAGCGAACCGCCTCCCCCGTGGACTTACGGGCATCTTCTCCCGTGCGCGGCGGCGGGGTGCGGTGCCTCCGCCCGGCGGGGGTGTTCGTGCCTCCGGGCAGGGCTGCTTTTCATCCAGCCCCGGGGGTTCCTGCCTTGAAAAGGTTTCGAGGCGAGTGGTCGGAGGCACCTGCAACCACCATGAAATTCCAATTTTCGACTCGATCGGGGTGTGTTATCGAGGGCTGGCATTGAGCAGCGTTCATCACGTAGGCTTTGTCTAGGTGGAAGCATGGCTGGGGCTCTTCCGTCATCTCGAGTTTGATTCTTTAATCGTAGCCTTGTTGCTTTCCTCCCCGCCGAGCCGTGCTAAGCAACCCCACACTTAGCTCTGTCTCCAGGGTGAAAGCAAACTGCCAAAATGTTGTAGAAATGCAGCAAGCACTAGGGAGAACTGGAGTCTAGAAATGAAAGCTGTAGTAAAACCACAAGGTCACAGGCATGTGGGTACGAGCAATTTCAGGGCTCCTCTTTGCTTGTGCTTCGCAGGAAGCTGTTCCTCCAGTCACAGATGTTTGAAATCCACGAGTCAGGCAATGGAAATGGGGGCTGAGAGAGACCGGGGTTCTCGGTGTGCTCTCCTGACACCTGCCTAGGCATTCATGCACTTTTTCTCAGCACCACAAAGAGCAGAGGTGCACTTTTATATCGAAAGGGGAAGCTGGGACACTTGCACGTTGATGTGATGATGGCGGCCGGGGAAAAAAGAGCTGTGCTGTATGGCTTCTACTGGGTGGACATCACCAAAGAAAGGCATTTGTGTTCCCTTGGGTGCATCTGATAAATGTTTCTTTCTCCACTCTTCCTTCTGATTGGTTCTTCAAGAGCAGCTTTGCCCCTTTTCCAGCAGAGGCATTTAGCCCAAATAGTGAAATAATCTGGCATTTCTAGAGCCATAACTTAGCGGCCAAGCCATGAACCACCCCCACCGTCTCCTCAGGAAAGCTGATGCATTGCCTGACTCTTATAGCCCACCAGCTCTGTTTCTCTGGAGGCACAAACAACTCCTAAACCACTGCTGGGGAGCCGTGTTGCTCAAAGCATCCCCTGCACCAGGGTTTGCGTTCGAGATTTTGAGGAGATTGGCTGTACTCTTTATGCCTAGCCTCCCTGAATGCCAACACCTACTAGCACAGTCTAATGCTGAGGAAGCTTTGCTTGCTTCTCTCTCCCCCGCTTTCACAAAGTTTTTGTGATCTTTTGGCTGTGAATTGCTCCTGAGACTTAAACATCCACTGTCCTGCAGCTGCCCAGGCTGCCCCTAGTTTGTTGTCCTGGCACTGCTGTTCAGTATGAGCTTGGCTCATGTCCTTGCTCTAGGGAGTCTCCACTTCACCTTGCATGATGCTGTACAGGCACAGCCGTTTCTCTGCCTGTTGGGCTGTTGGCAGCATCTGCTCTGGTCAGGTCTACCAGTGTTGCAATTTCCTGGCACAATGCCTAGGGCAGAATTTGGTTTCCTGCTGTGTTTTTGGGGGGTACACTGCTGGCTTACCAAGGAAAAGCCACGCTTCTCCAGCATCCTGATGAAACTCAGATGCTATAATAAAGCCCAGAGGCCTCCAAGGCACAGGCATCACCACCAACAGGTTGGTCATAGTCAACACAAATGGCATGCGATACTGGCTCTCCTTGCGACCAGTACAGTGAACAACCTGGAGCTCTTTTCGAGCTCAGGGTGCCATGATCTTCATGTACTCCCAGCTCATGGATGTTGGAGCCTGCAGCTATGCAAATGCATGCTGGCTGCATCTGGGTCTGCTGTAGGGTGCTCTGTCATCGGGGCTCTGGCAACCAGTATGGGCTGAGCTCACTGACTGGCCTTTGCCTTGCCACTGGCATGAGTGCTATCTCTCCAGCTGTTTTCAAGAAGCTTGTAGGAACTTGGTTTTCTCCACTATCTCTATCCTTTTGGTGATTTTACCTGAAATTGGGAGGGGGGGATGTGGACAGACAGACAGACATGGAAACTGTGCTTTCATACGCCTGGCTTCCTAAGGAAACCTGGCTACGAATAGAAGCGAGATTTGTTGCTGCAAAGAACTGCTGGGGAGAGGGAGAAGGCAGGGGAGACTGAAGAGGAGGGAGGGGTGGTTAACCTCGCTTTTGAGGTAGGCACCAAGGTCTGGCGCACACATGGGCTTAGACTCCCTTTCCTGAGATCTGGTGGTCTAAAGCTGGGGAGCCTGTTCGACACCAGTGTTCAGCTCCCTTTAGAGTCAGCGGTGCAAGAGCTGTACCTCTGGATGGGGGCTCTCGTGGGAGATGCTACCACCCTTCACCACCCAGGGCTAGGCACCTAGCTGATGGATGGAGCCCAAACTAACTGCGGCTCCTGTCTAGGGCCGTGTCCAGATTGCCCAGGCCCACAGCCTGCATTTGCCTCAGCCTTCCTCCACACTCCCACCTCTCTGGCCCTGCATGGGTACGGGGAGCTGGGGCTGGGGATTTCTCTCTGCTGCCTTGAACCTTTCTGCTCCTTCCTCCCTTAGAGCCCAGGGCAACATTTCGCCGCACCAGAGGCCTCCACACAGGTACATACCCAGGGGAAAAACGGGCCCAGAGGGAAGAGCAGACAGAGGCAGGCAGGGAGGAAAGCAACAAGCAGGCTAATGTCTCTTTCCCAGCCCCGATGGGGCATCTCTGGCCAGGTTCTTCCTCCCAAGGCTGCCCAGGTGCTTATTAGCAGTGTTGTATTCTCCGAGCACTCACAGGAGATGCTCTTCCCGTTTTAGAGGGGTACACACAGGGAGGCGGAGGGCTGCCCTGAGATTGCAGAGGGAGTCTCAAGGCCGGCTCATCGAGACCAGGCAGAGAGCACTGAGGGAGGTCCACAGGCAGAGGAAGGCATTGACAGCCCAGGAGGAATAACGGGGAAAGAATCTGATGCTGCTTGATAAAGAAAAGACCAAAAGCAGGTGATAGGAAAAGATAAATGTCTGGAGACAGCAGCGAGTAGGAGGGGAGATGCAACAAAAAAAACCCCCAAAACCAACGACAAAAAAAAAAATGCCCAAAGAAATGTAGTATTTCTCCCTTGCTTCTCATTTCCTGGCATTTTCCTTGCCGAGATCTTAAATCATGAGGGAAAGGGATGACTCGCTGCTTGGTCTCCATGTGTTAAAACGCAAGGCTGGAATCTCCCTGACAAACACTTCCAAGCTCAGTCTCTACAAGCTGCCCCCAAATTCATCCAATCGTCTGAAATTTTATGCCGGGGACGTTTTGTTTTCTCTATTTGTTTATTTTGGAAAGTTGCTGAGGAGATCGTGGAAGTAGATTGGATACTTCATTGAAGAGATAGGGTACTTGGAAAAATCATCTGCAGACTGATAACTCACTTTTTTATGTCCTCTGCAGAAAACAGGGTGGCCTGATGTATATTTTACTTGATTGGCTTCATGAAGGACTTGTGCCTCTGACTATATTTGGAAAGGTTTTGATGTTTTCTTGTACTGATGCAATCAGGATGCTGATGGCCTGGAAATCCTTTTCCTGATGTGGAGATCTGGAGGGTCATGGGCAGGGGATGCCAACAGGCTGTGCCTGTTTCAGAATGACCGAGCTGGGTGGAAGGGAGGAGACCAGCAGAGCTGGAGCAGGGCTATGAGCCAAGGGTTTTTCAAGCTTTGTTTAAAGTGCTGTCACACCGTGCGGACCGGAGTGGCAACACGGTATTTGGACATAGCAGCTTTCCTCCATGGGTCTGGGTGTACAGCCAGCATGGCGGTAGGGTCCTTCTCCTGCTCTGATGGGTGAAAATCACAGCTGGTAGGTGCTAACTACCAAAGCTGTGCCGTGGGTCAGTGTCAAGATCAGAAGTGAAGCTAGTGGAGCAAGTGGCTGCCTGAACAAATCTCCAAGCACCCAGTACCTTGCAGGGCTGTTGGCATCCGTTCCCTGTCGCTCGGGCGGAGAAAGCTGGACCTAAGCTCTTGGCTGATTTACTGATCGATGGTCAGAGACCAGACAATTTGTTTGGACTTTTTTTCCTGCAGTCATGTCTTTTCCCAGTACAGGCTCTGCTCAAGCTGCCCTGCTGTGCAGCAGATGGCTGCTTTCAATGGGGCACAAGCTGTACAGGCTTCAGCATGACCAAGGAAGGTCAGCAGGAGAGGAGAGGTTTGATAGCCCTCTGGGTATGAGTCCCACCCATGGAGGCGAAGTCTGCAGCGCATTCCCCCGGGAAGGCTGGTTATTGCTTGCAGTAGACTCTGGAGTGCTGCTCCCCGGCAAGAGGAACTAGGAAAGGGGTGCCATGACATGGAGAGTTCAGCTCTGATCTTGAGGTGGGAGCACAGGGCACAGAACTTGAAACAGCCGTTTTTGCTCAGTGCGGGGGGGGGCACTTGTTGGCTGGGAGACCCTGTCCTCTCAGCTGGGACCTTTTTTCGGGTCACCGTTGTTTCACCAGGAACACTGGCAGGGCTTGCTTTGAGGCTCTGGTTCTCCAGGTTGCAGGCTAGCTGTGCCTTGCAGTGGCTACTAGCTGGTTTGGGTTTGGCCCTTCTGGCTGAAGAGAGACCATCTTCCTCCTGCTACTGACACCAGCAAAGGGAGTTTTGAACTGCCTTCCCTGCCTCCCTGCAGCAGTGCACTCTCATGAGGAAGAGCTTCTCTCTACCTAGCTCTGTGAGATGGAGAAGGGCTGCCTGGGAGTTGTGTGGTGTTGCACCATGCTCCTGGTTGTCCCCCCACAGCACGTTGAAAGGCAGCCACTGTCATGTGGAAAGCAAACTTCCCATTGCCCCCCAGCAAGCGACCAGTCACCCTGTGGGGAGGAGGTGCTGCTCCCACCTCTCATACACCAGTGACACGGCTGTGGGGACATATGAGCTCTCCCATACGAGCTGGCAGTAAATCCACAGTAAGGAAGTTTATTGCGAAGCTGATGTCGCAGTGGGGTGGGCACTGTCAGCTAGTGTCGGTGGTAGCTGCAGTGGTGTGAACGCTGCTGGTTACAACTGCTCTGTACAGGCTTTCTGTCGAGTGCCGGGAAAACAAATACCCGTGGAAAGTCTCTCACTCTCTCTTTGTGTGGCCACTCATTCCTTGTGAGCCCAGACCATTTCCTTCATTGCCCAATCCTCCTGTAACCAAAGTGTCTGGGCTAGCAGTGTTTTTTCAGTACTCTGAAAAACAGCAGTGCTGCCAGCTTGTTGCAGATGCTATAAACCTGTGTGTGATACGGAGGAGCAGGGAGAAAACGGGAAGGGTCTTACAGTGGGTATTTCAAGGGCACAGCGCTCAAATGGAGATGGGACTTCTGGGAGGCTGCTGCAAAGGGGAATCTGTGCTTTGTTGGAACGCAGAGCAGCATTCAGGCTAACTTTGCATGCAGCAGCCAGGCAGCCTGAAGAAGCATTGCTGCCAGGGAAAGGTCAGAGCAGAGTCTAAAAGGCTGTTTTCTCCCCATCTGGCAGCTCTTGAGCTGGGGGGATGGAGCACAAGCTGGCAGCAGGAGCTCTCTCCTACCAATTTGTAAAACCTAGGGCTCCCATGTCCAGCAGGGAGGCAAATAACTGCAACCCTCCTAGCCCTGCTCTGGGCAACAACTGCCCTCCTGGTGTTTCACATCGGCAAGCGTTGGAATAAAGGCTGGACCAACATCCAATGGCCAGAAGCTGCATCTAAACTGAGCTTGGCTCAGAGGGACCATGCAGCCTCTTGCAGGCTTTCCTCCATGACTGTGCAAAGCCAACTGCTAGCGCCCTGGGGTAGCGTGCCCGTGAAGGGAAGGGGCACAGCTGCGACTTCAGGAGAGCCCTAGTTGGGATACGGTTCTCCTGGTTAGTTCCAGCTCTACCTGAAAGCACTTTGGCAGCTGGTTCCAGGGGGCCCCCAGCTCTGGTCCCTCAGGGGTGAAAAGGGCTCTGGGTGCTGCCCCTGAGCATGGGGTAGTGCTGGCCTGGAGTGACGGTTTGGGGCTCTTCACCACATATGTGTGGCCAGCATCAAGCCTGAGAGCAGCTTGCGCCTGTGCCCAGGGCTGCCGTGATAAATCTGACCTGAGGGACATTGGGGGAGTGAGGCCGAGGCCATGAGCACCGTGGCTGGCAAAGTTTGCTGGGGCTGCTAAGCTGGCACGCTGTGCATCAGCTACCGCATTTGCTTTTATTGTTGATGACCGGGATGGGAAATGCAATTGAGACACCTTAATGAAAAGCTAACAAAGTTGGGTTTGGAGGGAGGGCTGGCATTCTGGTAGTCTTGTTAGAGAATAACAGGAATGATTTGTCTGGGAATACTCCTGCTGCTGTGCCTACCACAGTGTGCTGACCATGGGCTGAGACCCTATGCCAGTGCAGAGCGAGAGGGGATCTGGGGTTTTGGCGGTTTACTTTGGGTTGCACAAATAGAGAAATGCTTCTCTAGCTTCTCTAGCAGCTGCTTCTCAAGGGTATTTTGAGTGTCAGTCTCTGCTTGTGCGTGTGTAACCGGCGTGTTGTGGCCAAGGGTTTTCCAGCCCTCCATAATTCCTGAGTCTGGCATTAGTAATACTCATTGTAACTTGGTTCAAGTAGGAAAGCTGGGGAGGCTCTCTGAACCTTGCTTGACGATTGCACCACAAAATGCTGGACAAAGTCCAACACAGAGTTGGGGGATGCTGCCAGCACATTGCCAAGCTGGTAGGTTTTCCTTCCAAAGCTCCAACCCTTGCCCACCCATCTGAACTCTCCAGAAAAGTTCCACATCTCTTATCTCCTTCCGTCTGAGAGAAAATTGTTGTTTGCATATGAAGAGCTGGATTAGAAGGCCAGAAAGATGGTTTGCTCAGATGCAAGCCCCTAGGCCTTTTTTTCCTCCTGTTTAACAGAATATAGGACTTGATTTAAAAAAAAGCAACAAAACCCCCCCAACAAACCAAAACCAACTAATGTTAGAAAGTTAGAAGGGGAAGAACATGGCAAATAAAGTTCAAGTGACTTAGAATCTGATTTAGGGGTTGTCTTTTTTTTCTGGCTGAGACTTCCAGTGCTTGAGTTCTTTTAAGACTGTAGAGTTGGTCCAAAGTGTGATGGGACTCTCCTCTTCTTGACGACCTAAATCAGTGACCCAAAGCATAATATTTTCTCTAGAACCATCTGTTTCCTCTTCTTGCCAAGGGGATTTCACAATGCCTGGTTGCTCTGAATAATTGTACATGTGCAAGGATATGACTTGCCACAGGGAAAAAATTAACTGAACAAGGGCAGGTGGATACTCTCAAGTTTTCTGTCGAAACAACTACCCTTCAGAGGGTGAAGGACCATGCAGCTGAGTGATATTTTATGCCCACACTAAGTTTTTCTAAGCCTACACATTTAACAAACAAAACTCAAACTATGCTTAGGAGCTGCCTGGGATGAAGAGAGCAGACACCGAGTCAGCCTGCGTTTTGAACAGCCCCTCAATCAAGTGTCTCTGAGACTTGGTCTGGAGCAGTGTGAACACAGGAGTACAGATGTTGGGTGACTAATTCATGCTTTGGCTAAACTCCAGTGACCAGGGATGCACATCTGTTTTGACTTAGCTCTCCGCCAAATGGCCTGCACCAAGGTACTCTTCTTTACAAGCACCGTGTTTTCAATTTTTTTACTTCAGATCTGTAAATGGTGGCTGCCACCTATGTCCGGGGAAGCATAGGCTATACCTGGGGACTGTGACCAGGGGAGCAATGTCCAGGGGTTCCGACTCCAGCACTAAGAGCTTTTTGTAGCACTAGCAGGAATTCCAGTGCAAACAACTCCTTTAAGTCTTTCTTCATACAGGAGACTTGCTTTCTCGTGTTTGTCCTGTCTGTTCTTATCGCCCAGCTCTCTGACTTGCTCACTTCCTGCTCTCTGTATCTTTTCTTAATTGGAAAATTGGAAAGAGGGTAGGGAGGCAGACCAGCAGTTCTGGTGAGGAAATGCCATTTATGTAAAACTGTCTTGATAAATTCTCAGTATTGTTCTCCCGGCCCGATAATCCTGCTACAGCATCCTTGACTTAAATAAAAGTAAATGGAGGAGAGAGCTTTGGTCCGTTGTTACAATGCCACTTTCTGGAGTAGATCCCGTAAAGTGAGTGCGGGATGGTGCCCATTGCTTCCTCCAGCCAGTTCTTCACCTGAGCACAGCCTTGTCCCTGCCCTGACGAGAAGGGGTGATTTCTGTGCCACAGGGGATGAGGAGATGGATGGTGCTGACCAGGTGCTTTTCTTCAAGGAAGTGTTGGTGTGTCCCTGTCCAGGAGGGTAAATGTGTCTCCCTGGGAACACCTGCCTGCCTGCACGTTTGCAGTCAGCAGTGCAGCGTCCTGTGCTTAGCCATCCTGCTTGGGTAATGCTCACCGTGACCAGGCCCAAGTGACAGCTGGGATGCTGGCCTGTAGCGTGGATGGCTTGGTCTGCATCTCCCAGTGCATTGTGTTGGCTGGAGACCAAGCAGATGGCCAGTGGTAGGGTGAGACCTGCCAGATGTTGTGGGGGCTGGTCTTTGGGAGATGTTGACTGGATCTCCTGCTTGTATCTCATCTCGGAGATGGACCTGGGAATACCACCCTTCTCTCAGAAGCAGAAACCTTTTATGGCTGGACGGCTGGGCTCTTTTTCTTTTTCTTTCTTGAGCTGTGGTCTTTTTATGAGCAAAACCAGTTCAGCCTGTTGTGTTCTCAAGCAAAGTAAAACTACTGACATACCCGTTTTCCTCTCTTCATTTCTAAGAACTGTGCAATTAAGTTAACTTGGAATGGAGACACATAGTATGGCAAAGGCTCTCCTTGAGGAGAAAACACATCTTTAACAATGAGGAATCTGGCTTCTATTGCATAGTAAAATTGGGAACGTGACACTGAGCATGCTCAGGTCTTTGCACTAAGCAGGGGCTTCTCTTCTGTCCATTTATGCGGTGTTAACTACCTGCAAACCTCTTTAACAGCTCCTCCGCTGCTGGAAAATCCTGAGGCAGGACTAGGGCAAGTACTGCTGTCATGCCTGCTGGCTGATGTTGTAAATGGATTGAGAACGGCCCTTGAAGGGGAAGCCCTCACAGCTGACCTAGTGGGAAAAGAGCGCAGGGACAGGTTTCCTCTCAAAGCATGCCAAGAGAGCCAGGCTTGGATGCATACGGGGCTTCTTCCAGTTTTGGGAAGGTGAAAGTAACGCGCTGTGGAAGGAATGACTCCAAAATCATTAATTAAAGGCTGCCCTTCTGGTGCACCTTATGACCAAGTAACTGAAGAAGGTTTTGCTAGGGCTTGAGCTCACTTTTGCAGATTTCCTATGTGGAGTAGATGCTTGGGAGGACGGTGAGGAGGAAAAGTGAAATACGTAACTTACAGTGATTAAAAATGGCAAGTATAAAAATATTATTTAAAAATGATGGGAGGATAGTAGATTTCCCTGTCCTCTCCCCATCTTACCCTGAACTCCAGAGAGCGAGTGAACTGTCGTTTCGAAATGGGAAACACTTCTGCCAGCTGTGAAGCAGAATGATGGGCTTTAATTAGATGAGAAACAAGAAAATGCAATTGAACAAACAGGCTTTCAGCGAAGAGAAAGCAAGTGGCATTAAACATCCTAGTAGCTGAAGGGGTGCTTGGCCACTGGTAGCATCTGAACGCGTCCTTGTTCAGAGAACTGAACGAGCTGATTTGTGCATGGAGCACTGCAGTAATCAGCACACAAATGGGCCCGTTAGGTGGGTCTTCTTGAGCAGCGGGGTAACTGGATGGTACGTTTGGGAAAGGTGGGAAATAAACAGGGCGTAGGGAAAATCTGCTACCTCTGGTCAGCTCGCTTAACCCATCTGTCCGTTTGTTTCTGCAGGTTGAGGATGTCTGGGACCTGTTCAGTGGAAGCAGCCATGTTGTCAGCAATTCCCCCACCTACCTTCCCAGTGAGCTTCCAGCTCCTGAGTGTTGTGCTGGCGTTGCTCTCCCATGCAGACGGCATACATGCGGAGAGCCCCAGCGAATTGCCCGTGAACAACACCGAGGAGTGCACTGGCTCGTACATCTGCAAAAAGGGTGTGATTTTACCAATATGGGAACCCCAAGATCCCTCATTTGGTGACAAAATTGCTCGGGCAACAGTGTATTTTGTAGCAATGGTGTACATGTTCCTAGGAGTATCTATCATCGCTGACCGCTTCATGTCTTCTATCGAAGTTATTACATCCCAAGAGCGGGAAATAACCATCAAGAAGCCCAACGGTGAGACAAGCAAGACCACGGTGAGGATCTGGAATGAGACCGTTTCCAACCTCACACTGATGGCCTTGGGCTCATCTGCCCCCGAGATCCTCCTGTCTGTTATTGAAGTGTGTGGCCATGGCTTCACAGCAGGGGACTTGGGGCCAAGCACAATCGTGGGGAGTGCTGCGTTTAACATGTTCGTCATCATTGCGATCTGTGTTTACGTTGTTCCAGATGGAGAGATAAGGAAGATCAAGCACTTGCGAGTGTTTTTTGTTACAGCGGCCTGGAGCATCTTTGCCTACACTTGGCTTTACATTATTTTATCTGTATCTTCTCCGGGGATTGTGGAGGTTTGGGAAGGTTTGCTCACCTTCTTCTTCTTCCCCATCTGTGTGGTGTTTGCCTGGATAGCTGACAGGAGGCTTTTATTTTACAAGTATGTCTACAAGAAATACCGAGCTGGCAAGCAGAGAGGCATGATCATTGAGCATGAGGGTGACCGGCCCTCCTCCAAAGCTGATATTGAGATGGACGGAAAGGTTGCTAATTCTCATGTGGAGAACTTTCTGGATGGGACACTGGTGTTGGAGGTGGATGAGAAAGACCAGGATGATGAGGAAGCCAGGAGGGAAATGGCTCGGATCCTGAAGGAGCTGAAACAAAAGCACCCCGACAAGGAAATCGAACAGCTTATAGAACTGGCCAACTACCAGGTGTTGAGCCAGCAGCAGAAGAGCAGGGCCTTTTACCGCATTCAGGCCACTCGGCTCATGACAGGAGCTGGCAACATCTTGAAGAGACATGCTGCAGACCAGGCCCGCAAAGCCGTCAGCATGCACGAGGTCAACAGTGAGGTGGCAGAAAATGACCCCATCAGCAAACTCTACTTCGAGCAGGGTACCTACCAGTGTCTGGAGAACTGTGGCACTGTTGCCCTGACCATCATGCGCCGGGGAGGTGACTTAACCAACACAGTGTACGTTGACTTCCGGACAGAGGATGGGACGGCCAATGCTGGCTCTGACTATGAGTTCACTGAAGGGACAGTGGTCTTCAAGCCTGGAGAGACCCAGAAGGAAATCCGTGTTGGCATAATCGATGATGATATATTTGAGGAGGATGAGAACTTCCTGGTACACCTCAGCAACGTCCGCGTGAGCACTGAGGCCTCAGATGAGGGCATTCTTGAGGCCAGTCGTGTCTCAACACTTGCCTGCCTAGGATCACCATCTACCGCCACTGTCACCATCTTTGATGATGACCACGCTGGCATCTTCACCTTTGAGGAGCCAGTAACACATGTCAGTGAAAGCGTAGGGACCATGGAAGTGAAAGTGTTGCGAACCTCTGGCGCACGAGGAAATGTTATTGTGCCCTACAAAACCATTGAAGGCTCAGCCAAAGGTGGAGGAGAGGACTTTGAAGATACCTGCGGGGAGCTGGAGTTCCAGAATGATGAGATAGTGTAAGTGAAGATTTTATTTGTTACAGTCTCTGGTTCTTCTGAAATTAAATGCACATGGCTCCCAGAGTTGCACTGGAGGTGTTTGGGCGCCAGCGCATTGCAGTAAGCCATGACTGTGCTTTGGGAAGCCTGAAATGCTGCGTTTGTGCCTAGCTAAAAGACCAGAGAGTGATGCCTGCTCGGGAGCGCTCCACCTTTCCAGTAGCTGGGAGGTGGGACCAGTTCGTGAGCCCAGCCTCCTGCACCCTACCCGTGTGCTGAGCAGGTCTTTATAGTCTTGGCTGTACAGCAGACAAAGAACAAAACCTGTCCGGCTGTTACTGCCCAGTCACAAGGACCTGTCTGCAAAGGGCCGACACTGAGCGCATGACTTGTGTTACCTACATCCCCTTGCGTGTTGGGGCTCGGGTCATCCTGGCCACACACCCTTCCACTGATGCTCTGTTCAGGGCTTTGGTGAAGGTCGCTGCAGCTCCTGCTCTTCTAAAGGCTGCAGGCCTGGGTCATTGTCCAGTGCATGTCCTGAAAAAGTGTTGTTGTGCAGAGAAGCCTCGTGGTTAGGATGCAGCTACAGCCTACATTTGGCTGCTTGCAAGTAAATAAGAGGCTGAAAGTTGTTGAAGGCTACTCCTGAGTGTTGCTGAGAGATGATTATTAGTGCTGTAGCCTTGTTTATTACTTACTGTGGAGAACGTAAATTAGCACAGCAAATCACGGTGGAAAACATCTGTTCTTGGGTATGTCTCGAAGGCCTTTCCTTGCCCAGTTGAGGCTCTGGGAGGAGGAAGGGTTGAGAGTTGCGTTGTTCCAGCCTCAGGCTCTTCCTACAGTGAAGCGTGTCTGTGGATCAGTCCCTGCCAGCGGTAGATGCTGTAGCACAAAGTCGCTGTGTAGAACTTGGAGCGGTCGCTGATAAAGGGCACTGCTGTGTCAAGGGAGGGCTACGTGTTGGCGTGGGTGTTGCATATCCTACCGCTGGTCTCTTAGGACCTGAGGCAGACCCGTGATGAGTGCCGGGATCGGGCCCTGTGTGCTCTCTGTTACCTGTGCCTGTTCTGCGTGCATGGGCAAAATGAATCAAACAGGAGAATCACAACACTTCTTGAAGCAGGGGGAAGGAAAAAAGTGATTTGTAGTCCTCAGGCAGGGTGTTAGACCAGTTGGTGTTTTGAATTCCCAGGAAAAGTGAGCAAGAACTTCACAGCTCCAGCAATCTGGAGGCCAGAACAGGCATGTTGCTCACTCAAGGGTCAAGATCACAAGACAGGCCATTGTTCCTGGCTCCTGAATAATAACAACTGGGCTGCTGTCAGGAAGACTTTGACATTTGGTCTCAGATCCCCTGAAATATCCTGTGTTTACACGGCAGGCCAAACACATGGCTGCAGCTACACGCAGAGGGGCTTGGGCCTCCCTCTTGGGATCTTTGGATCCATCATTCCGGCTGGGATCGCTCTGCTACTCTTCATCAGACAGGTAGTGTCGCCCGTGTCTGTGCTGCCTGTTGGTTCTCGGTTGGTGACGGGGTGTTTTGCAGTGACACAGCTGCCTCTGATGGTGGCATTTCCCCCGCTGAGCTGTTCACTGCTGGCTTTTGCCAACAGCCCAGTGACCAAGGGGGTGCTGGAAACAGGGTGACCACATCCTGTCACAGCTGCTGCCTGGCCTCCTGAGGCACGCTGGTGTTCCTTCACCATGGTGGCAAGCCTCCTCCTTCCTTTTCTTACCGGCTGTCAGCATGTGCACAGCAGGAGAGAAACGGGGAAACCAGCTTTCTTAGAGACCCGAGAGTGTTTTGCCTGCCACGTGGCATTGCCATCATGTTCCTTTAAACTCTCTGTCCCTGGAACTGTAGGGAGGGATGGCGCGTGGGAAGCACCACTTGAGGAGTTCTTAGCCTGGTGCAGATGAGGGCTTGGGGACTCAGATGGGAGGAGGAGGAGACTGCAGGGCCATATGTTGACCAAAGGGCTTGCTCCATTCAGGTGGAAGAGGACGTGCACATACCTTATTTTTCCGGGAGAAGGATGGAACCGATTGTACCAACCGCCATCTATCCATGTGCCTGAAAGGCAGTAGGTATTCAGCTAAAACAGGGCTGCTGCAGTCCAGGTTCAGGTGTTGGATGGTACAATCTGACTTGCAGGAGATTTCCTGGGCACAAGTTTAGGAGAGCATAAAGGCGGCGTGAGTGTGAGGCTGAGGGGCTTCTTGCAGGCATCCTCCCGTGGAAGAATTTGCTCTAGTGGGAATAAAGAAGCTGCGCTGGCGCAGTCTGTACATGACAGAGCTAAAGCCTGTTTGCTGTCAGTGCTCGTTAGTGCTGTGCTTCAGCTAAATCACTGCTGAGTAGGATGCTGCAATTTTCCAGTGCATTTGATTCAATAAAGTTATAAAACTCAGGGTTTCCCCATGCTCTGGTGGCCAAGAGACGGCTTTGCTGCCCTTTCTAAAGGCCTTTAGTGCCTCTTCAGCTCTGCCGTTCTAGGCTGTATCAACCAGCTTGGTAAAATGGAGTAAGATGTGGTTTTCTGTGGCACTAACAACAAAGGCAAGGCAGTGCAGGAGGACACAAGGAAAGGAAGAAAACTGTGTTCAGGCCTCTATTTTTAGCGGGTTGGCTTGTTGGTAAGCCCCAGTAAAATCAGAATGCGCTAGGAGGGCCCTGATCTTCTGGAGACCTCCCCCCAGCTCCCGAAAGGCCCAGTTATGCAACATGTTGTTTGTCTGCAGCGCCCAGGGAGGCTTTCCCATTCAGCAATCTGTTGATGCCCCGTCTCCCAGAGCACGCAGGGCAGCTGTGTAACTGCTGAGGCCGTGCCAGCCCCCTGCGTTTAAACACAGCTCCCATTCCTATGCTACCAGAAAGGATGTGTAATGGAGAAGACATTGGTCTTCCTATGGAACGTTTTCTGCCAGCACTGCCTGGCAGCCTCTTGGAGTGATGCTTTCCTGCTCCTTGCTCCTGAAGCACAGCTTGTGTATCCGACGAGTGCACGTTGGCAAGTGAAAGAAGCAGAATCTGAACGTGTTTCACAAAGGGGTTAGCTGGGTTTGCATGACAGGTTGTTTCGAGCTGCGTGGGAAAGCTGAAGATGTCTGACTTGGGTCTCAGTGATGCCGCGTGGGTTCCTGGGGCTCTGGGCATCGGTGCAGGACAGAGTGCTATGATGTAAAGCAGAGGAGAGAGCCTTCCCTCTGGGGCCTCACAGAGGGTGACCTCAGCCTTGTCTTTCATCTCCATTAATGATTAAAGTGTTCTTCATGAGAACATGGAGAAGAAGTGTAGTTGCAGCCTCTTCCTGCCTACCCATCTACCACAGCTATTGTGATCATAGAAGAGGTTACCGGTTCATCTAGCCAGTGTATTTTTATCTCCTGACTGAATGCCAAATAATTCAAAATAAGTCCAGCCTCCTGCCTTAGAGGAGGAAATAATTCTTTCCCCAGCTGATGGGATCTCTTCTTCATGCTGTCTTGAAATACGAGGAGGGGTACCTCTTCCTGAGGTGACTTCAAAGCTGCGTGAAAACTGTGTGCTCTTTGATGTTAAAAAAATACTAGTTTTTCTAGAGAGAACACTGCAGCTCGGTATCTGCTCTGATCCGCATTCCAGGTGTCGGTACCTGTGCCCTCCAAAAGGAGAGCTTTTACTGCATTAGGAAGTCGGTGAGGAAGACGGTACACACGATTATATGGATAACTATTAAACTGATATTTCACCAACACAGTTATACCTGCAAAAGCATGGCGAATCTTACCTCAGTAGATCTTGCTGTTCACAATACATAGTTTAGCTGTTTTTATAAAAGGTGTCTGCTGCGGGTTTAGGAAATGACACTGAGCCCATTGAAGCTGACTTGTCTAAGCCAGCTTTGATATTTCTCTGGAAGCATGAATCTAGGAGCCAAATGCTAACAGTGACACAAACATCAGCTAAATCCTCTGATGTTCTAGGGAAAGTGTCCACAGAGACCACAGAGGATCCCTCCCAAGAACCCTTTAAAAATAGATATAGATTATGGCGGGGGGAACCAAGTAGTACTGTTTGTTTAAGTTTCCCTTTTCTGAAAGAAATTGAGTGAGGTATTTCTAAAGAAACTGCAAAAATAAAATCCTGACTCAGCCTTGGGACCTCTCTAGATGAGTTTCACATCCATAGCCTGCAGCTTCAGAGAAAAAAATGAAACCTCCAGCATGGTCAGTAGAGAGTCTTCTGATGTGGCAGAGAGACCGCTGCAAACCAGGCAGAAGGTGAAGCAACCGTTCGCCTTTCCACACGTCATGGCTGAACACATTCCCTCTCTCTCTGTGTCCATCCCTCTTGGTTTGTGTGGGTCATTGCGTGTCCCCTCCCTCACAAGACCCGGCTTGTGCAGGGTAAGTATCTGCTGAGATCTCAAACAGACCAAACAACGATTAAACTCTCATCCGTCCCGCTTCCAGTGCCCAGCCTCAGGTTCAGAGCCTGTTTCCCCCCACCACTGGCAGTCTCGCCTGGCCCAGGGGGACTTGAGGCAGTTCAAACACAGCCACCAGGATCTAGGTCTTGGGTTCGCGGTACGGGAGGTGGCCCTGGCCACGGCCCACAGCAGGCAGCCGAGCATGTGTGTCACAGCAGGATGGGGCGTGCAACAGGGGCTTGTTTGTGTAGTAGACATTCCCTGGTGCCGAAATGCAGCATTGCTTTGGGTCCTGCAGGCCGGTTGTCCCTTTTTCAAGGGGGGAAGATACAGCTGTAACAGGGTGAGCCGTCTTTCCTTTTTCTCCTCTTTGGTCATACAAGGTTTAGTCTTTCCTGAACGTTGCTACGATGCTAGCCTTAGTATCTCCCGCTGGTGGACAAGTCTGTAGCTTGCTTGAGGAGGATGAGCACGGGATGCGGTCTGTGCCATTTGCCCAAATAAGTAATGAAATCCAGGATTTGATTTGATGATGTCCCCTGTGGAGGGGATTAGACAGCGAGGTTGTGTTACTGGATGAAGCAAGTTGTGCTAGCACATCAGTGGAGAGAATGAGGGGGAAAAGGGTGAGGACAAGAGTGGTTAGCACTCGCTGAAGAACTGACATGATTTTTGTCCTTGAAAAATCAGTGTTTCCTTATTTGTAATGAGCTGTTGTTGGCAATTTACTGCTGCCAGCTGCATCTCTGTGGTTGATTAAGGGCGCTTGGATCTTAAATATGTAATAACTCTCTGAAAGCCATTGAGAGGCAGTTATTAGCTTCATCGGGGCCTGTGTACACATCCTCTGTGCTCCTTTATGAAAAGGCTACCTATTAAGCGCATTGTAGTAATTGATAAAACACAGGATCTAGGCTTGTTTTAAGAAATTAAACCAACAACCCTAGCGAAGCTTGCTGGCGTGGAAGAGTTGTCTTGAAGCGCTGGTCTGCAGCCCTTGCTGGGGAGGAGTGGGGGTTAGGAGATGCCCTGCCTCCCTTCGCAGACTCTCCTCTTGCCCTGGCATGTGCTTGAGCACTGCTGGCAGCAGCATTAGCATCAGCTGAGCTACGCGGGTCTTGTGAGCAGAGCAGGGGTCAGCCCTTCTCCCCCCGCTGTGCACGTGGGATCCACAGTAAGTGGCAAATCCCTGAGCAGGGAGGGGTAAGCAGTCAGTATACAAACCGTGATGCAAGTGCCAAGTTCAAGTTGCACATCTGCCTTGGAAATAGGCCTCTTTCCTCCAACGCTTTGCCCCCAGGTTTGACCTCGGAGGATGGCACTCAGTAGTTTTCTTCCAGCAGTGAGGCTGCATTTGTGGGCTTAAAATGAGAGTGACAGAACAAAAAGCAGACAGCTGACCTCAGCCAGCATCCAAGCGTCTGTGCAGATAGGCAGAGAAACATCTGCTATCATCCAAAGCTAGAGAGGAGAAGCTGGACCTGGCAGACAACCGGCTGAGTCAGAGACAGACCCACTCCATGGGGAGAGGCTGAGCCCAACGGCATCATCCTGCATACTGCGAGTGGATGGACTGCTATCGGCCGGCTCTCTGCTGGTGGGGGGATGTGACGGCTCTCTGCCCTCGTCAGGCAGGCGTAGCTCATCTTCCTCATCTGGGTCTGCCTTGTATGTGTCCCTAATGGCTTTGCTCACATCGGGGACAAAATTGTCTATTCATTAGCAAGGACATGCACATCAGTGCCACACAAGGTGAAAGACACCTATGCTATTCCTTGTCTCTGCTTCTCCAGCACCACAGGAAAATTGTGATAGCTTAACCTTCACAGTCTGGTCTTGCTGAACCACCTGTATTTCTATGTTACTCTCAGATGAGGAGCTTTGATTAAGTGCTGGTCTTCCCTAGCCAGTGTTTGTGATGGGCATGTGCATGGGCGAGCTGCACTGGTACTAGCGAGTATGTTCTCTGCTTGGCAATCTAGGGCATGGTTGGGGTTAAGGCCAGCCCTCTCCAAGACATAAATGCCATTTAGCCTGGGGACATTTTGGGAGGTATCAAAAATGCTGCTAATAATTCTTGTAACTCTGACATTGGAGGCGTTATGCTGGTTTCCAAGAATGGAAATGCTGGGTCCTGGGTGACAACAAATAATAACGGCATTCTCTATTTTAAAAATATCTTGGTGTAAGAAAGAAAATATTCCCACTGCTGTGCTAGTGAGAGGGTTACCAGCATGTGCTTCCTCCATCCAGTCCCTATATGGTTCCATTTCCATAGCGTCTGGACTCCTTCCTACGTAATCAAAGTAACAAGAAAATGTGTCTGGTGATGAGAAACAAAGCACTAATGAAGAATGGGGGCACAGACTGGATCCCCGTGATCCGCATGCTGGAAGGAGAGAGATGGAGCTGCTGGCATACGCCTGCCCCATCAGAGCAAAGTCCTTTCCGGGGGAAAGTCCTCTGAGTGCCAATGCTCTCAGACGGCTGTGGAGATGGGCTGAGCGGAGTCCGCTGCAAGGATACTAACTCTGGGATTTTTTCTAGAGGTGGTTCAAACATTATGGTGTTGCTGTCAGGAAGCCGCTTTGCTCTTCGGAGTGCTTGAGTGATTCCTCTGGTTATCTGCTCCTGTAACAGCACTGGGGTGCAGTAGTCACACACTGCGCTATTTTGGGGATGTGTGATGGAGCTCTAAATTAATCACAGGCCCAGTATGCCCTGAGGAGAGCCTTGTCACAGAGGCCAGATGCACCGTTACCAGGTGACAAAGCTGTTGTCTCGCTGGCTGGGATGTAAGAAGGGCATGAAGTGTCTTGCTGAATCCAGAACGAAACAACAAAAAAAAAAAGGATTGATTTTCTCTGAGTTCTTTCCCTTCAGCCATCCTCTGACCCAAGACCTGTGCAGCCTGAGTGCTCCTCTCACCACTGTTGTGACAGATAACTTGGCACGCCTTTAGATACGGGCAAGAAGCACACTTGTCTGGAGACTATGGACATCGTGCTGCGAGGAGCTGGGCATCCTTGGCCACAGCCCTCCTTTCCTTGGCAATGCCATTCTGCAGCCCAGGCTCTGCTCTCCTGATGGCACAGCTCTGACATGAATACGCAGCCCTGTCACGACTTAGGAGGCAGAAAAATCTGTCTGTACTGCAGGGAGTCTGGAATAAATAGAGCTGTGATAAGCAGGGGAGAGACGCACCGGTTTCATCGCTAACAGGAGGCTGGATCTAAGATGAAACCTGTTGCTTTGGCTCGAGCAAGTGGGGAGCAGGTTTTACGTGGCACCAGAGTCTGCACGGGGCTTTGTATTTGCTTAGTTTGGTAGATTTGCATTCACGCTTTAAGGTTTGGTTATTGACATTTACGTTCCTTCTTAGCGCCTGGATATGTGATGGACCTAGGGGGCTAAGAGATCACTCCTACAGAGGGTAAAAATAATACAAACAAAGTCAGTATTAATGCCCTTGGCTCAAATGAGCCAACCACAGGAGAAAGGGGAGCAAGAGTAACAGGAGTTTTACCTGACTCAAAAGCTCTCCAGTGACCTGGAACTCAGAAATAATCATAGAAAAACCAGAAAATGGGTCAGTTTAGCAGGAGGATTGTAACCGAGCAGCGCAGGAGTATTGGGTCAGAGTCAGGCTAGGCATGAACTGGACAGGAATTAGAGGGGAAGGAGGTGTCCTGTCCATGCCTTAGCAATGCAGAGGGAGAAGGGGAAGGGAAGCGAGCAACAAATTCCACCAAGAAGCATGTTCTTCTGTGGACATCTGTGTCCAGGAGGCCTGCAGGTGTAGGACAGAAATCATGTAACCTACCTGTCCTCAGACCCAGCAAGCCTACTGAAATCTAGCCTCATGTTGTTAGGGGAATGCCTGAGGAGCTCTTAGAGCCCCTAGAAGAGCCCCTAGAGCTCTTAGAAACCCCCCTGGAAGGTTTCTCAGGCAAAAGGTGAGGTCTGCAGGCAAGCTCAGGAGCTGCCTTCACAAGCAGCTTAGCCAGATTAGGTCAGCCTCTGTACCTAAAAGAGCCTAGAATAAATCAACACATTATTTGTAAGTACCTCAAAGACAGGAGATGAGTAACAGCCAGCATATATTTGTTAAGAACAAATCTTATTAAGCCAACCCCATTTCCTTTCCTGCCAGCCTTTTGGGTAAGGAAGACGCAGTGGTTGTCATACCCCTCTGCTTCAGAAGGACTTTAATGTTGCCTTGTTCAGTGCTGTTGTAAGGAAGCACTGGCTAAATGGACCACTGGGGTGATGAGGTCAAACCTGTCTAAAAAGAGAAATGGGGCACTGGATGGGGATGAAATGGTGTTCA
>NW_010422900.1:20610-20844 GCF_000710305.1 Buceros rhinoceros silvestris
AGTTTGGTGTTTAAACCTGCAGATTGAAAGAGTGGAGAGGCTGGAAGCATTGTTGAAGGTAGAATGGGAATTTGTGGAGATGGGCTGGGAAATAGCCCGGGCGGAAGCAAGACATTGTCTAGTGCTTGCGCAAGAATAGTCAGACACACAAATTCAAATGGGAGGGGAACAACTGAGTCAGGGAGTGCCATTGTGACCCGGCAGCCAAATCTGAGCTCATAACGTCACGCTCTT
>NW_010422900.1:20939-36758 GCF_000710305.1 Buceros rhinoceros silvestris
ATAAATGAGACAGACATCATCCTGAAGACATCCACAAGGAGTGCAGCCATCCGTACGCTCTCTCTGCCCAGCTGTGTCCAGCTCTGAGCACTCGACTCCAGAAGAGGTTGGGAGGAGTCCAATGGAAAGCACAGAAAGTGACTGGTGATTCAAGAAAAGTGACCCAAGGTGAGAGCCTGTGAGAACTGGGGCTATGTAGTTTAGAAAGACACAGGCATATGGACAGTCTAAGCCTTGCGCTACGTAAAGGGCAGTAGGATATTCTCTGTGTGTGCAGGTACTTGAGGAAGCAACAGAGGCAAGTCAGATTGGACAGGTGGGAAAATTTCTTCCTAGTACAGATGGGCCCACTCAGGATTAGCTCAGGGGAGTGGGTGACCTCTGTCAACAGCAGAGGACAGCTTAGAGATACTGTTCAAATATTTATGAAGCTGTTGGGTGTATTGTATTGTCTCTTTTAGGACAGGGCTGGGTCAGATGAGGTCTCGGGAACTCTTCCTCTCCTGTTGTGTGCTAGCCAGGCAAAAGCATTCATCATGCGAGTTGCATTTCAGTCAGGTGGCCTCTGTCCTGCATGGTCTTCTGCTGCAAATGTGTTGTGGGGTAGCATGCAAAGCAGCCTACAGGTGGAGCAGAAAGACCAGACGTGTGCACACACATGCAACCTTCAGAGCTTCCCTGTGGCCACCCAATCTGGGCTCTTTGTTCACGGTGCGTATCTGGGACAGGGCCGCTGCTCGCCTGCTGTCTGGCTCCGTTGCTAATAATTAGATGCAATCTCAGCTTCCCTGCAGGAGAGCCCTGGCCCCATGGGGGAAGAAGCAAGGCTGCACAGGTTAAGGAAGATAATTAGAGGGGAAGAGACCATTGGTACCGAAGCCCCAACAGTAAACTTTGAAATCTAGATAAGGGAGCGATATTTAATTATGTACAACTACAACACCGCATCTCAGCCCCCTGAGAACGGGCAGTCTTGGAAGACCCTCACATGAACAGATCCGAAGGCAGCGGTGGGCTAGGTGAACCTTCCACAGGGAAACACTTCTGAAGAGAAGAACTAGGAAAGTTCCTGTGGACCACTGGCTCCTCATTTCTGTGCGGTGTCCTCCCTCTCCCAGAGCAGGTAGTGGGAACCCAAAGCTCTGGCACTGAAAGGGAGATGGTTCTGCACTTCCATGCAGTGGGCACAGACCACGGCAGAGCCCTGTGCAAGGAGATGCTATCCCGAAAGCACAGGGGAAACTGGAGAGGGTTGTAAATACTGCGCCTCAGAAAGAGAAGCAGTCTTTGTGCTTTCTCTGCCAACACACAGGAGACAAAGCTCCTGCCCCTGTGCCTGCCAGCCAGGGGCCCTCTGAATTCTCCGGGGAACACCATGCCAATGTTCCCCTTTGCTCCACAGCCCTGCAAAGCTGTCTTAGCTCATTTTCCTACAAGCTTGCTCTAGCCTCTAAAGCAGCTACTTACCCTCCCCACTCCTTTGCCGCAGCACATGCACAGCCCCTGACTTCTGATCCTGTAGCGTGCCCCTCCAGGCCAGGAGGGCAGTCTGATGTCCCTGTGAAGTGCCTGCCTTCTGGTCAAATGTTCACTCTTGCACTCTGTGCCAGCTGAGCCAGCATATTATCCCATAGCTTCTTCTGGATGTTAGTGCATTAAAACCTGATGAGGGAAAGCACTGACCTTTTCCAAAATTCCTCTTCCTCAGCAACTCCAAACCCTCAGGGAAGGCTTTAGCTCAGCCTTGGGTGCCAAAGCAAGTGGTGCCTGGTTTACCTTGTAAATATGAAGGGCTGAAGGTCTTCGGCCTCCCGAAGGCAGTAACTTTGACAAGTGCAAGTAGAAGTCTACATCTCCTTTTCCTGCATCCTTATGTCCTGATGTTCTTCTTTTGCCTGGTCTCTGTCCCCGCTTTATTCTAGCTCCACGCACAAAGCCCACGAGTTGCATCTGCCATGCTGTCACAAATGGCTTCCCTGGTGGTTTGGCTGTTTAAAGTGTTACAAGACCTGAAAGTGATGCCAGTGCCATTGAGGTTCATTTTTATGCCTCTGAGCCTTTCTGGTGATGTTTTCCTCTGCTGCGCCAAGAGCTAAAGCCTCAGAGGGTTCTTCACTCCTTGTGTTTTAGGTGAAAATTAAATTTCTTGTTGAATACCAGAGCTCCAAGAGTTGGGTTTTAAGAAAAACGCTGACTAACATCTAGAGTGCCCTGTCTAGCCCTTGGTGTGCCAGGGGAGAATGTGCCGTGCTTTGGGGGGAGAGTTGCTCTCTATTGTCAGTCCTGCAGAGCTGGAAGGGAAGGTGGGAGGCTTAAGCTGCTTCTCAATTCAAATCTTCCTAGAACTAGTATGAATGAGCATGTTGGTCTCTTGCAAATACACAAACAGATTTCTACAAAGCACTTGCTAATGAACCAAAACAGCAGTTTGTCCTTTCAGTGATTTGTGGGGAGTCAGTAAAAGACTCAACCTGGGGAGCTCATTATGCTGCTAAAGTAGTGCACTTTGAGTGGAAGTGCTGGGAAGCTGTTAGCTGCTGGTTGTGATGCAGAGCGAGAGGCTTGGCAGCGCTGGGAGGAAACCTGTGAGAGAAGACGTCTATCGCTTACGTGGTTGTGAGCTCTGGGCTGGCTCTCAATGGGGGCAAGGCAGCCAGGCTGCTCAGGTGGCACTGATTTCCACCCCCAATTACTGGAATTTCCTGACCAGGTTATCAGGATGCTGGTATCATGCTGGGGTCTCTGGTCTCAGGTGTGAAATGGAGGAGAGCAGAGTCCATCACCAGTGAGAAGGGAAGGCCACAGCAGCCTTCTTGGACACAGCCGCGCACATGGTATCAAACAGAGATTTTCTGCAAAACATGGTCAGACTCTCAGGGCTCGGAAGCCGGGCACTTAATCCTGTACATCAATGGGAGTGTCGCACAGCTCAGCCACCGATCTGCTTCATGGGCCAAGTGTGTTTGTTGCCTTCAGCTATTGCACAGCTCAGCTACAAAGCTAATTAGCACCACTGCCCTTTCCTCTGGGGGCCAGCAGACAGACTGAGTCACGTAGCAGCTGTAGCCGTAGCCAAAAGGGTTGCGTATACCTCAAGGTGCCGATATACCTAAGAGTTGCATGTGCCTATGCCTCAGCAATCTGAGTAGATGAAAGACCAGCCAGGGAAGTGCATGGATGGGCATGAGGTGGGATAAGGTAAAAGGGAGGTGAATCCATGATGAAAACTGGAAGAAGAAGGGTAGAAGGAAAAATGAAAGAGGGGCCAAAATGACAATGGCTTGTATGAGTGGTTCCCCTCCGCAGCTGAGGAGCACTTCCAGAGCTGCAACATGCTCAGGGTAGTGTTGAGAGGCCCCTGGTCCTGTCAAAGCTTAGAGCAATGTTGGGCTGCACAAGTTTGCAACAGCTAGTTGGGAAAAGCTGTTTGGCTCTTGCTACAGAATGAGTTTCACCTCCATGTCTTCAATGCATTGAGCTGATATGGCACAAATTTCAGCTTCAGTGCGCTTGCAGGGAGAGCCCTGGCTTGGCACTAGGCAGCAAAGGTAAAAGCAATACGGAAAAGAGAATCCTTCTGGCCTTGCCAAGAAAAATCACTGTGCATGGGAAAGGGACAACTAAATCGATCTGAATTTTCCCACTGCTGATCAGCGTTTTGGTGCCAAGGCAGTCACACTCTGTGTGGATGAGTACATGCACGTGAGAGAGGGAAAGAAAACCGGTAACATGAGGAGCTCCCTGTTTAGTATTGTTTTACTCCCTTCCCTCCCAGCTAGAGCAGAGGTTTAAAATTCCTTTGCTGGCCATGAGGGGAAATGTACTGCTCTGTGTGAACATTATTTAATTAGGGAAGAAAGCTTTACCTCTCAGGAAAGTCAGTCTGAATAAATGAGTTTGGAAGTCTGACGAAATTTATCGAAGTTTGGGGTTGTGGTTTTTTATTTTCTTTATTGCTTCACAGAAAATTCAAGTTGCATTTTGAACCAAACTTTGCTTCGTTAACTCTGGAAGCTGAAGCAGGGGACGGTGTTTTGAAACTCCCCGCTAACAGCAACTGTGGCAGAAGGCGAAGCAGCAACACCTCAGCATCCCACTTGCTCTGAAAGCCAGTACGTTGAAAAGAGATACGTCAAGACAGGCAACTTGTGCAACCCTCTTTGCAAGTAGGAATTTGCTGTTAGCACCCCAGTTATGTGACGGGAAATCCTGCAAAGGAGCGGCTGGGGGTCACGCAACCACGTGCCAGCTTTGGACCCAGAGCTCCGCAGGATGGTGATCTCCACCAGCAGCCATGGGCAACAGCGTGTAACGCCTGCCCTCCAGTCCTTGCTGGGGTACAGCATCCTTTGAGTTGTGCCATGAGTTTGATTCATTTATTTCTTTTTGAGCCTCTGCACTAATTGGAGGAGAACTGGTGAGCTCTGCTAATGCATTTGAACGCGGGTAGCTTTAGGCTTGCATTTGGGTCATTAAAATGAGGTAAAATGCTGCCCTTTTTGAACCAGTCATTGTGAGCAGACGCCTTGATCTGGCAGCAGTTATTTCCCCAGCACCAGTACACTAACGACTTGTACGGCAGAAAGAACAGTGTCCCATTAACGCAGCAGGGTGGTGTAAAGCTGCCGTACGAAAAGGAGAGGCTGAGACAGACTAGTTTATGATGAGCTTGTAACAAACCTGGGACTAACTGTCCGAGTTTACACCTTCGGGAGGCTGGAAGCCAAAGCATTTGCTGACCCATTAGGGGAAGCCCTTCCCACATGGACATCCTCCCGAGGATGGGGGCATGCTGCAGGGTGAGCAAAGTGGGCCTGGAGACATGCCAGCACAAGCGCTGCTTTCTCCTGTTCCTCCCTTGGTTTCTCCATCATTCCCGTTACAAAACAGGTCATGCAGCTCTGGTGCTCGTAAGTGGGGGGAAACCAGCATGAGGATTTCTCTTCAGGTTTTGCTGGGAGAGGCAAAACCCGGGGGGCTAAAACCCTCCCAGGCAAACCCAGCTTATATTTCCTGAGGATCTTCTCTGCCTACTGGTGTGTCAAAGCAGCCCTGGGTTACCTTGACATTCAAGGGAGGTTTTCTTCATTGCTCTCCTGGCTGCTGGCAAATTTTGGTTGAGATGGAGGCCATTGGTTTTTAAAGGTAAGTGATAGGCTACAGGGGAAGGCTTCATCTCACATCCTTAGTTTAGACCTAAACTACAGATACAACATAGCTGTGTATGTCAAAGCTGCTAGAGATGGCCTGTAAAAGCTTACCTCCCTGTGGGACAGAGGTGTACAGGCTTGTTGGCTGTTATTCCTACAATGGCTGAAACTGGGGAAATGTTTGAGCGAGGGTTTTCCCCAGCAGTACCTCACTGCGTTTTTTCCTCTCAGTTAAAACGAGGACGATTGGAAACTCCACAGAAGTGTACCTGTTCTTTCATCTAAAACCTTGGAGGAGGAGAAACATATCTTTAGAGGTGGGGTTGGCTTGTTTCTTAGAGAAGACACCTCGAACAAAAGAAAGTATCACCAGTCCTCGATGACAGAAGTCCACATGGCAACACTGACACTGTTTGACCTGGGGAGATTTCCTGTGCTGGGCTGTGATCCTGCTGGAGGGGTGCAGTCATGCTGGGGCAGGTTCAGTTGGGAGGGAGGCGGAGATTTGCCTGAGTACTGTGACAGTGGAAATGGCTCACGTCTCTTGAGCTGCAGAACAAAATTACCTTCAATATCTTCTTGTGTCGCTCTGCGCCCTGTGGCAGTGCTCACCAAAGGTGGTTGCAATGCTGGCATAAATAAAATTCGGCACACACTGGGACTATTCATACCTGGGGCCGTAATGGAAACCTTAATGAGTTAAATCAGAGCTTTTATTATCTAATTTCTCATTGTCAACCGGTTTCTCACATCTCTGTAGGTAATTGATGTGGTGGAGAATAGTTCTTGCCTTCTGGAAGCTGGCTGCCTTTTGAAAGGCTCCTGTCAGAGATGTGTTTCTCGGGCTTGTCCTTCTTCCTTCTCGTTGTCTTGTCAATGGGAGCTTTCTGTGCACTGCCTCCACCGAGAGGAGGAAGGAGAATGTAGGGGGGCAGGGAGCACCAGGCCGTCCTGTCCTTGCCCTGTGGGTGTGGGCTTCTGCTGGGTGAAGGGAGACTAATTCCCCTTTCTGCCAGCAGAGTTGCAGAAGGGTGGCTGCAGCCTGGTAGGGGGGAGCCAACTCAGCCACGGCTGTGGCTGAAAATGCCTCGAAGCAGGAGGGTGAATCATCTGGCCACTGCTCCTGCTGGTAGGCTCCACAGCTGCTCTTTCGGCAAAGGAGCTCTTTTCTCATCTCAGAGCTATTGTCTACAGATGAAGGCAGCACACTTTTAAAATCTAGAGGAGTAGAAAAGGCTACGGATAAACCTGAAGATTTTTTTTCCCAGTATCTAAACCCCTGGGTTGTATCTGCTGAATATGTTGAGAGAGTACAGCATGTACTTGTAACACTCGGATTTCTACCAAGGATGCTGCATACTCACCTGAGAGCGCACACGGGGCTCCCGCCTGCCGGCTGGGGAGCGCAACTGGCTGGACTGCAACTGCACCAGCCTGCGTGCAAATATCACCGCTCCCTTCTGGGGCTTGGCCTTTTCCCTTCCCAGCCTCGAGGCTGGGCATCACTAGCAGATGCACCTTCCTTTTCGGACCTGCCCTTCTGCATTTCCTGTCCAGTGCCTGTGAGCACCGTGTGTTTGATGTGGCGCGCAGGCAGGAAGCAATGCTGGCTGGCAGTCGGAGGTAACCAAGCTTCTGAGGCATGCAGAATGAAGACTGACAGCCAAGTGGCTCTGGAGCACGTGAGGAAGCTGGGAAGGGTCATGAGGCATCAATGCCTCTCCTCGTCATACCTAGTCCTCCTCTAGGGTTCTTCCCACAAAACCTCTTGTCCCTCTCATGCTCCTGTTTCCACCCAGCCTCCCCTCTGTCCCGCCATTTGCCGCTTCTTCTCATCTTCTGAGTGTCAGGGGCTCAAGGGAAGAAAGCCTGTACCCTGCTTCAAACCAGGGTACAACCTCATCTTGCCCATCCTGGTTATCCTGCCCTGAAACGTGTTGTGGGTATGTACCTACACAGGCATAACGCTGCTCCTGGTTTGGCCTTGCAGGCTCTCTGCAGAGAGAGCTCATCACCGTGATATAGCCCATATAATAACTACCAACAAAAGCTGTCATGGTTTGTATTTCAACTTGCAGCTCTCAAGCCGGCATCTTCTTACTTGTCCTCACTGCAAAGAGCTTTGTTGCCCTGGTTGTTGTCCCCACCCTGCGAACTCGCCGTTTCCTGCAGCATAGCTGGCTGGCGTTTCTGCTGCTTTGGCACTGACCAAGACCAAAAGCTGGTTGGTTGGTGGTTTTCTGACCATGCCCTGCCGAGATACAGCATGACTTTACAGAAAGAGAAATAAAAGAGGGTTTGTACTTAAATAGAAAAGCTTCTCGTGGTTTTGTCACCACATATGGCAGGGACATATGCAGAAATGCATTTGCTGCTGTTTGCCTAGTAACAATAAGCAGGTTGAGCAGTGTGTTAGATCTCACAAAAGGAAACAGTACTTGTTGCTTAGAATCTCTGGGTTTTTAATTCAGATGTTCCCTCCTGTTTCCTCAGAACAGAGTTGCAAGTGATGATGTGGGAGTGGGCAGGAAGGCGGTGGAAAGAAACCGGCCACCCAGAGGCACATGGGTTCACCTGCCTGCCTGCCTGCTCTGTCAGATGTCACAGGCAGAGGCTGATCCCTTGATGAGGACCAAGAATGGCGAGCTGCAGCTCAAGGCTTCTGTGTGATGGCCGGCTCACTTGGCTGCTTTGCGATTGATGTGAGGGGTGAGCTGTTCCAAGCCTACATGCAGCAGCCTGAGGGCAGGAGTGCAAGGGCAGGTCTCCTTTTGAGCAGGAGACCGTCTCTGGGGTGGAGTGCAAGTGTGCGGCAGCGTCTTAGAGAAAGCACTAAATATCACAGGACCAAAGCTGTTGATTCTTGTTCTTCCCGCCTGGAATGAAACCCTTTAATGCTGTTTTCCAAGCTCATGTGCCTGTGAGCTTAATACACCCCTACTCTGTGTCTCACCCAAGAGGCAACGTCCCTGCCCTGCCAACCACACAGCAAAGCCAGAAATAGC
This sequence comes from Buceros rhinoceros silvestris, assembly GCF_000710305.1. Lineage (NCBI taxonomy): Eukaryota > Metazoa > Chordata > Aves > Bucerotiformes > Bucerotidae > Buceros > Buceros rhinoceros. The sequence continues at coordinate 29,095 of NW_010422900.1, forward strand.
GACTCTTCCAGCACTACAATAAACTTGAAAGCTGGGAGATAGGCAACAGTTTGCAAGCCGAAGGGGAAGGGAGGACAAAGCTGACATCTGTGGTGTTAGGTTAGCAAACACTCAGTGAAAAGCAGAGGAGGGCGGAAAGAAAACACCGCTGCCCCAGCCAGACTCCATTTTTTTAATCCCTGGGTAGTGAAGAAGGACCTTGTGCCAGGCCGTGCGCCCACATCAGGGGGCTCAGGCACCCCTAGTGCTGTTGCTCCCAGCCGGGGGCCCAGCAGCTGCGGGAACCCGTGTGGCACATGAAGCACCTCTCTGAGAAAAGCTCTGCAGCTCATTTCCTGCTGCTGTGGAAGGACACATGGGGGATCCTTGAAAAAAAACCTGAAATTTTAGTGGAAACCATGGACTTTGCTGTCGAAAGAACAAAAGGGTAACTCATAGTCACCACTAGTGTCTGAAGCAAAGCGTTTCGATGCTTTGTGGTTTTTCTGTGTCTGTTTTCTTGCAGGAGTTGTTTTTCCTCTCATTTCTGCAAGCCTGAGTACCAGAAAACACCATTCCCTTGTTCGCCAGTGAGCGTCTTATAAAATGCCCTGTCCCTGGCTGGCGGCGCTTTACTCTGAGTGCGGTGGGTCACCCGAAGGCTGGGCAATAGCGAGCTCATAGCACTTTACAATGCAGAGCTGCTGTCGCCGGCAGGTGAGGCTGGGGGACGTCTCTGTGCATTCACTGTCGTGCACGTGGCTGTGAGTGTGGCACACTGAGACATCCCAGCGAGAGCAGAGCTCTTCAGACAACAGCGGGACAATCGTACTTCAAAGCTGATTGACTACACGGGCTTCTTCATTTATACGGAGGTTAATGGATCTCTGCGGCACTGCCTGGACGAGGGTTGCTAGGGACTTAGCATCTTTTTCTCCCCCTTGTAGGCTTTGACCATATATAGCCAAGGTATCAGCTTACAGCGATGGGGATTGCAGCTTTCTGTTTAGATTTTAGATGAAAGGCTGCAGTTGGAAGTGATTGTTACAAATATTTCCTGCTATCTGGTAGCAGGCTGACTTCAATCCCTTCTAAGGAATTCACCGTAATTATCCTTTATAACAGCTGCAATGAAAACTCTGCTCCCGGCAGAGGCCTGTGGTGAATGGATGCGCCCTCCAGCCGCCCCGTGGGATGGGGCTGCGTCTTGGAGGACTCACTTGGGGCTGAAGCTCAGATGAGGGCAGAGCTCTGCCACAAAGCCCGCTGTGGTGCCGCTGGCCTCTGCACCCCCGGTGCTGCCAGCTCTTTGCTTTGCCGTGGGACCACTGCTAGGGCAGCGTAAATGTGCCATGCCGTATGTTCTGGCAACATTTACAGACCAAAGAAAATGGGTGCAAAAACCATCAAGGATGTTTTTAGACTCTCTGCAAGCACAAAGAGACGAACCTGCTGTTCGCTTTGCAGGCTAGAACCTACTGGCTTCTTGCCCCTTCCTAGCAGGGTGCTGCTGGCCAGACTGGCCAAGATGCTGGTGGAGTGGCCAGGGCTGCGCCAGTTTGCAGGAGCTGGGGTTTGAAAAGCAGATGAACGTCTGAGGTCTGAGGCTTTCAAAGGAGATGGAAGTGTTCAATGAAAAGGTCCATCTGCACCCTCCTGCCATTTCTCCTGCTGTGGCCATGCAGGGGATGGGAGGTGCCTTGTGGGGATGAAGTGCTTCACCTGGGCTCTGCCCTGTGCTGGCCACCAGCAAAGAGCTCCCTGTGTCTGGGAAGGAAGGGGCAGGAAGCGCAGTCCAGTCCACCATCCAGCTGTCCCTCTTGCGTGGGGCACCAGCTCACCGCGAGTGCAGCCAGCGGAAGGCGCAGGCTGGAGGAAACTTGCTGCAGTTCACATTTAGGGAAAAGGAACAAGGGTTTGGGATCATTGTTGCTCACCTGGAGAAGCCCCTTTTAAAATCTCTTCATCTATCAGGTCCCCCACACCAAACCAGCCAGAGCTGCCACTCCAGGCGGAAGGGCTAAAAAGAAAATGCAGCAAGATCAGTGAGAAATCCTGACTCCCAGGACCTCTGGAAATTTCTGCCACAGAAAAAAATGCTGCGCTGTTGTGCAGTTTAGTGCCTCTGAAGAAGAATAAATCTACTTTCAAAAAAAAAAAACATCTGCATAATGCATATATTTATAGTTAGCTGCAAGCCTTTCCAGTGAGAACTTTGGGAATGTATTTTAAATGGAAGTGACGGGCGTGACATACCAGTGCTTAGCCTTTTAACAAAAACAGTTTAGTCGTATAAATACCGTTGCTATTATTAAACTCCAAGGAAAGCCAGCAGGCTGCTCCACATAACATCCCTCTGCTTTGCCTGGCTGAGCTCTCCTGTCCATACCCAGAACCGAGGCGCTTGAACACCTTGTGGGAGGCCAGGGGTTCATGTCATTCACTGCTTTCCTTGTTTCCCCTTTCTCTTCCTTTTCCCGTCCTCCTTCCCATGAAGCGGTTCCCTGTACCTTTTTTCCTTTCCCTTTATCCTGTCTATATTGACACCTTTCAGAAACGCCAAGTGGGAGCGAATTGTGATGCTCCACAGTAAGTAACACCAACCGTGCTGCTGGCAGAGCTGTGGGCAGGTCTCAATGCAGGGACGGCCTCCTTTGGGGGACCTCCCATCCCAAGAGCTGTCTAGAGGTTAAAGGACAGGCAGCCAATGACTGGAGCCAGTCCAATCTCTTCCACACTGGTCTCTGCCCAGTTCGTTTCCAAACAAGAGCTGAGCAGCTCCTCCTTGTGCATCCTCTAAGCTTGTGCGGTTGCTATGAGAGGGAGGAGGCAATAAATCAGTCAAAGCCATGGGCCCATCCAGTCACTTAATTAATGAGGGGCTTTTTCCTTATTTGTAACCTCCTTCCAAAGCAAACGAGTATGGCTGGTAATGAAACACATGCAACAGTTTAAAAATAGATGTCTTAGGGCAGTGAGGAAAACCTTTGTCCTGCTGCACGTGGCTGGAGCTGGCATCCAACATCTCCTGTCACCCAGGACTCCATGGGTGGGAACCCGCGTGCACAGGAGCTGCAGCCCCAAAAGTGTCCCTCTCAGCTCCTCTCCTCCTGCAGAGTCATCACAGAGTGAAAGCCATCCTGCTCCTGCTCGTGATGCTGTACTCGTGCAGTGGTGGCCCTTTGGGGTTTATCCAGCCCAGAGCAGCTCTCGTCGCTGTGTAATCATCCTGCCTGTGCTGGGAACCCCCCTGCTTGCCAGTCCTCTTCATGTGAGCCAGTTCCCTTACACGCGGCGTGTTATCAGCTGTCCTTGGGCAGTTTAACCCAATGCGGGTTTCTACCCCCGCTTTGTCTCTGCTGTCTTGCACCTTCTCTGCAGCCCACAGCTCTACTCTAACCATGCAGGCCACATGCTTTTGTTCCTGCTCCCAACCTTTGTGGCATTCTTCCTCCCGTGTACCACCTCTCCCAGCACACACGGCAGCTTATTGCTAAACATGATGGGGCAGCATTTCCACGTCCAGGGACCAAAAGCAGGGCCCTGCTGTGCCAGCACCTGGTAACTCCACATCCTGCCCAAAGGACTTTGCAGACTTTGTACAAGCCTAAAAAAACCCATAAATCTTGCCCTTGCAGGTGGGAAAAGGAGTCACAGAGGTCTGGGACCAGCCTGCACGAACTGCCTGGTGTGCATCATCGCTCCAGCTCCCCTGCCAGCCAGTGGGCTTTGGGCTGAGCTTTTTGGAGTTCAGCAAGCCATGGGTGGGACTGAGTCTGCTGGGAGAAAACCAGCAGCGGTGTCCTGCCCACAGCCTCCTCCTACTGGCTTCAATTGCTGAGCACCTCTTGAGAGAAACCAGTGGACCTTCAGAGGTTTTCTAATATGCTTTAACTGTTGCTGGACCAAAAGGCTGGACTCGGCTTTCCACACTGCACTTCAAACCTGAAGTAGAAGCTCATGAGATTTGGGCACGGTTTGTCTGAAATCATTTGTTGAGGTTTTTTCATCTTACTTGGCATCTGCTTCCTACTCTGTGCATCTTCATGTGCGTTACAAGGACAAAACCAGGGCAGCCACTCGTGGCTGGGAGGTCCTCAGCTGTGTACCCGGGGAAAACGGGGCTTTCCCAAAACCTATGAGCATTGATTTGCTGCTCCACACAAGGGCACATCTGTATCAGGCAGGACGGGCAGGGTGCTGGACAGCAGAAACACAGGGTATGACTGGCCAAAACAGAGCGGGTCCCTGGTGTCGCCGTGCAAAGCCGGGGTGTTCTGTACGTGACACACACTGCGAGTACTGAAGCTTGAGATTTTAGAATTTATCTTTCTCTCCAGCATGGGACATTGAGAGGTGTCAGGAGGCTTCTCTGAACATAATTTCTGTTTGTGTTGCCCTTATTCCAGGTTTTCTTTTCTTTTTTCCTCTCTCTCAATTCAGGCAGTTTGGAGAACTGTAAATATTAACCTTCAAATTAAAAGCAGACAGACTTACTTGGTTATGCTTTGAAAATACCTGGGAAGTTGCAGTTCCCTCTGTCCCTGTATGGGCTGGTCACACTCGCACCTCTCACCTGTCCTGCCCCAGCTGCTGCTTCCTGCCAGCTCAGCCACGCCTGCAGGGAGCATCTTCCCCCAGGCAGGCTCACGCCAAGATGCCGCCAGAAAGATTAGGGCAATTCTACCTGCAAACCGGAAGAAAAGCAAGCACTCAAGCAAGTGGGGGGGTGGGAAATAAATAATTTAATCCCTGTGACAATCTCTTTATTGTTGATTTTTTAGCCCTGGGGGTTTTTTGATGGTTCACGAGATAAAACAAGTCTTTCTGTAGTTTTCAGTAACTGCCCAAGTATTTGCACTGGTGTAAACAACGTGGTAACGAGCACGTGTACAGCTGTGATGCAAAAAGCAGAGCTCGTTCGGCTGAGGTGCCAAGCAATATGCAGCGCAAAAGTAATAATTATTAATAGTACGTGTTGACTCAGGCTGATAATGCCCCAGAGCTTTCGTTCTCCCTATCTCACCGGCAGTAAATGGACACTTGATGCAGAAGACAAATACCTCGTAACTAGGAAACTGCCTGTCCCTGGACGTCCTAGGGTAGCGTGTCCTCGGAGACAGCGGTTCGCCGGGATGGGGGCTTTGGGGTGTATCCTGAGCTGAGGGAAACCAAAACTCCAGGGCAGGGGACGGTGTCCTGCCTCTTGCCATTTTCTTTGCACAAAGAGTCACGGAACCGTGTTTGGATGTGATAAATGTAGACACAGCGTGCTGTGTGGGCAGGAGCGGTGCAGGTTGCATGTGGGGAGGGCTCATGTCTGAGTTAATGATTCCCAGAACATTCCCAGAACCAGAAGTAACGAGCGCTGAGCCCTATTTATGGAAGCAAATGCAAGATGAGCTAGAGAAATGTGAAACAGGAAAAGTTACTGCATCGTCTGAAGAGTAGAGCTGGCTGAAGAGGGGTGAAAGAAGTTTAGCTGAAAAAAACACAAAACCTTGCAGTGCTGGCAAAAGAAAATGCTGGATTAATCCAGGAAAAATCCCTAAACCAACCCAAACCCTAGAACCTTCATCTTGTTTTGCTTTTTGTCTTTCATCCCACCCTTCCCAACACAACTGTCAAGTCAGAGGGAGGGTTGGGGGAGAAATTCTTTACTTTCTTTCTTAAACTTCTCTCTTCTTCTACTGTCCGTCTTTTCCAGAATTCCTTGGGTTGATGGGAAGGAATCTCTGATATGGCAAACGAAAATAAAACCATGGCTGTGGTAACTTCGTAGTCTTTTAGAATTTTATCAGCTTTAGCAAGCCTGTTTTTAAAGAAAAAAGAAATGAGAGAGTTGTATTTCCTTTTTTCTCCTCCATTTTTTGGACAGTTTTGAAAAATTAATGAAATGCTGGAAGTCAAAGAAATGGATAGGAAATAGCAACAGTGAGGACTTAAAGAAATAGGTATTTCCCATAATATAATAGCAACAAAACATAAGAACAAAAGAGCTATAATAAAATTTAAGTTAATATTGTAGAAAATAGGCAGAGGAAGTGTGATATTCAAACATTTTGCTTGGAGGATAAAGAGGGCCTGAAATTTTCAGAAAATAATTGCAAGTTTTGGTGGGGGGGAAGCTTTTAATGAGATATTTTTGAACGGCTGTGATAGTAAATACTAATTCTCTGAAGAGATTTGTGGCTGTTTAGAGGAAATAAAGAAATTATCCTTGAGCTAGAGCAGCAAGTGACCTCTACTCAAATGCAGTGATTTACTCTGCCTCGTGTAAGACTGGGAGGAACAGGGACCTCAGATCCCCATCTGGGATCTCCCAGATCTGGTCAGTATGGGATGGAGAACACAACTGCAGACCCAGCACAAATACCCTGGGTCCCCTTCCCTTTGGATATCCCTTTGGGATATTTAACGGGATATTTAACAGGAACCGACTAAAAACCTGCGCTTGGGGGTGCAGCACTGAAGAGCTAGAACCGCCGCAGTCATGGAGGGAGGAAGCAATTTTATAGCTCCTCAGGCTTGTGAAGAAGCCCCTTGGATGACAGCACGTTTGCCCATGGGCAGTGGAACCAAAGGGTCATCTGGGGAGCTGATGAACAAGCGCGCTCTTCGGAGAAACTTCCATCTTTGAGGAGAGGCGATTGGGCAGGTGTCTGTGTGCTGTCACGAGAGGCCGTAGGAAGAGGTATCATTGGTTTTCTCAAGCTGAAAACAACCAAAATCGCTTTTGTTGCCGAGTAAGTGGCTTGGATCTCATTTTCCCACTGCATATTGTACTTCACAGACTAAAAAAGACATGAGAAATGGAAGTGACTGATTTTTCCATTCCTTAAGCTGCCTCCACGTGGGTTGATTGCTCAGGGGATTTCAAGGCAGACTGAAACACAGACAAATGCTGGCTTCGTGTACGCTCTTAAATATTGCTGTGTTTTGAATTTTTTTAGAAACTTGGCAGACTTCTTCTTGAGCTCTGACTTCCTTTTCTGCCTTCAGTTTATCAGCTGCCATAATTATAGATGCACAATCACAGCGTGCAACCAGATCGCCCAGCACCCGGTTGGTAGTTTCTCTGCTGGGCAGAGGTGTCTCCGGAGCCTGATTTCTCCACAACCCTGGCAGCCCCCTGTGCCACACCTGAAGCAGCAAGTCGGAGGGGCCTACCTGTATCCTCCTATCCCCTGATCCTCATGGCAGGACCTTTGGAGAGAGGAGAAATATATTTTTCCACTGTTTTGTTGCCCTCTGGTTGCCAGTGCAAACAGAGATTGCCTCAAGGGGAGGGACAGAGTTGAACTTCAGGGCGCTGCAGCACACCCTGCGTGGGGGAAGTCAAGGGTCTCCGGAGCAGCGGTTTCCTCACACCACAGAGAAAGCACCGGGGAAACACGCCAGGCTTCCGGTTAGTCTATCAAAACGCCCATGTCACCCAGTCTCCAGGCAGGTGGAGTGATAACAAAGACAAAGCAGGGAAAGGCAATCTGCACCCAGAGTGGCTTTAATAAGTGAAACTGAAATTAAATCACTGCAGACGTGGCGGCTCCCGCCAGCTCTCATTCATGCTCGTTCCCCAGCTCTGCTCTCCTTTCCCATGCTAACTGCTCTGCCGCAATGCATTGTGACCCTGGTTTATGACCCAGCTGGTGGAAGCTGGGATAGCATCCGAACCTCCCTTGGAG